>NC_056735.1:1256121525-1256284025 GCF_019279795.1 Protopterus annectens | reverse complement strand
TGGATTGCAAAGAAAAGAGAACTGTAACCGCAGAGCAAAGCAAACCTGCAGTAGATCAGCTATAGAACACATTTTGCAAGACAATCCTGGTTTGAGAAAGTACAAAACAAGAAAGCAGGCTGCTGGATGCATGCCAGACAATGGGAGGGGAATCGTTAAGAAAAGTTAAGGCAAGGGCAAGAGGTAATCCACAGCAGCTAAATGTAATTCAACACCAAAGGCAGCACAATAGCAGTACCTGTGGTAAAACACATAAGATACCCTGTAACTCCAAATGTACATACACACCCTATGACATCATCAGTGTTCAAAGCACAATAGTATAAAGTGTGAAGGCATCTCACACACACTTGTGTATTCCCAAACACTGCACCATCGGTGTAAACAGATGGGGAACTTTTACAATGTACTTGTTGGAAGCTGCCATAGCTGTGATTCATCAGCATGTGTTGGAGACTGAAGGTGTTGTGGAGGATGATGCTGGCAACCACCTCAGGCCCTGGAGGAGGAGAAGGGTGTTCAGACCAAGGGTAACCTACCAGGGACTACATGATCTGAAGATAGTAGAGCATTACAGGGTGGACAGGGACATCATACAGCAAATAGTTGAGCTGTGCCAGCCACGCCTGAGATCCAGAAACAACAGAGGGGAACCCATCCCAGTGGACATGAAGGTATGTGTAAGCTTGAGAATACTAGCCACAGGTACCTTTCAAAGGCCAACTGGAGATATCATGGGGATCTCACAGGCATCAGCATCCAGGGTACTCCACCAGTTTTTGGATGCCATGTTACCACATGCCAGTGAACATATATACTTCCCACGAACTCAGGAGGAGTTGGCCAGCAATATGTGTCTCTTCCACCATGTGGCACAATGTCCGGAGGTACTGGGTGCAATAGATTGCACGCACATACATATCAAGTCACCACCCGGTGAGCATGGTAGGCGCTACATAAACCGCAAGGGATACCACTCCATCAACTGCCAGATCATGTGCAATGCCCAGGGCATTATCACAGATGTGTGTGCTGGCAACAATGGAAGCTACCATGACTCCCGCATCTGGCATGCCTCACAGCTGTATCAGGTATTTGTCAGGGGGGACATCCCATATGGCCACCTTGTGGAGGATGCTGGCTATGCACTGGAGCCGTGGATGATGACTCTCATCAGAAATGCACACACCCATGCAAGAACGCCATAATGAGGCACACGCACAAACCAGAATCATCATAGAGCATGTGTTTGGGATGCTGAAATCATGGTTCTGTTGCTTGGACATATCTGGTGGAGCCTTGCAGTACTCTCTAGGCATGTGTGCCCACATCTTTATAGTATGTGCCATGCTACATAATATGATCCTGCGGAAACAGCTGCAGCAGGGACATAATGGTGAAGGGCCTCACAGCCCACCGCAATTGCCAAGGCCATCACAGGCACAGAGGGATTCAGACCACGAACACCCTGTTCCAGCCCCAGTAGGCAGATGGAAGTGTGCCCAATATGTCCACGCCTTGGCAAAGAGGGAACGTATAGCACATACACTGACAGTGTAGGCCCCTACGGACTGACACACTTCTCCACCTGCACACACAGTAAAATGGATGGCACACACACACGACCACCTGCAAATTGTAATGTATAGGTGGCCTACTGTGTGAATCCTACATAGGCAGCCCTCAACTATTGCACACACAACAGCTATTGGAACAAGGAAAGTCAACACCTGAACAGTAAGCGAAGCTAACAGCATATGTTGATACTGTATGTATAGGTTCCTAGGTACATCGGTAGGTACATGCCCGATTGTCAGAGGCCATTCATCAGCCTAGGCAAAATGTGTCTGCTATCACCACCCCATAGATTAACCAACTGTCCCTCTGTGGAGCAGAGCCAATTGTGGGATCCATGTGTGTAACCACTGTTCCCCACCCACTCTGCACGGATTCCCCGGTGTGTTAATGAGGGCCTCCATATAATGCAATCAGGGATGTAGTGCCAAAGCATGGGGAGTACCCATGACAGGTATCTGCCACCCCAGCATTCTCCAGTTATGGTTGTGTCAAGGTGTAGCACATTACAGTGTGTGGGTCACTGTGACATAGATTCCCAGTGCTGGAGCACATCCATTAAACATCACTTGGACATACCATTAATAGGTATCATCCATATGTAAACTAACTAAGTTACACATTTGATTGCAGTATGGAGGAACAGCCATAGTACAGTCCACATACAAAACACCATAACGCTTATACAAATCCCAGATGACCAAGTGGTAAAGCCACTGACTGTGTCGTGCATGTTCCCAGTTCCACGTCCTGCAAGGTCCGTTACGTAATCCCAATGGCACGAATAATGGATGTTGGATGCAGGTCATTAGAGCACGTTTAAGCACATGTTAGCGGGTTTATGCGGCGGCAAGTGACGGTAAGCATCGTTTAAACATGACTACACGGATATACGCAAAACAGTTCTAAGCTTTGCTGAATTCCGTGCATATCACTGTCAAAGATGTCCAGAACAGGTGAAACCAGCAATATTCACCCTTGTACTAATAGTGCCTGCTCTGAGAATTAAAACAACCACTGCCATGAGTAGAACACGCAACCATGTACACAGTCACCTACCACTAAGCTACCTGAGATGTACCAACGGCAGGTGTGTATTGTGACAGGTTAAAACACAAAAGGGCAGAGTTCAGGAAACAGTATATACCATGTACCCAACGAAGGGTGTGTTCACTCTCTCTCTACCTCCCTGTCTATATATATATATATATATATATATATATATATATATATATATATATATATATATATATATAAAATAGGGATAGAAAGGGTGATAGAGAGATGTATGTCGATATATACGGATATACATATATCTGCAAATATATAGACAGGTTAACGACTTGTACACAGCCATGAAGGTACAAATAAATAGGATACTGCCAGCTACCAAATGCTTTACATACCGACACGCGTAATCACGAGGCTTAAAGACTAAAAGACCGCAGTACCGGAACACTATAACCGCAAATAATATTATCACGATGTTAAGGGACATTTAGTTATTACTGCTGGTGCTGCGGTCCAGGTAGGTACTGTGTTTAAGTACGGTTCCGATTGCTGTAGTGTGTGTAAGTGCCTGTTGAGAATGTGGTGTGTGTTTCTGTGGGACTGTAGTGTGTGTGTGTGTGTGTGTTTGCATCATGTATCTGTTCGTGCTAACTCGGAGGTAGATTATTACAGTAGTTGTGGTCATAGCCGGCCTTAGGCATACGGTTACCACCTGTCCCACTTTGAGAGGGACAGTCCCTCTTTGGGCAGTTGTGTCCTGACAACAAATTAAAAAGGGCAAATGTACTAAGATTGTAGGACATAATGATGTCCCATATATTATGTAATAGTTGCATTAAATAGTTATTCCTGTATCTAAAATAAGTAAATTGTACAAGAAACATAATAAGCAACTAAAGTGCTACAAGAATAAGGTTTTATGTAGGACAAAAGTAAGTTCTATCCTTTGTACTGACAGTGGGTATGTGTTGACATCTAAACCCCAATGTGTGTCCTGCAAATGTCCCACTATGGCCATTTGAAAAGGTGGCAACCTAAGCCAAAGAGATTAAGTCATCAACACAACTGCAATGAGTGCAAATATCTGTGACAGAAATACACGAGACAGTTCATGTAGCAACATTTCATTACATATCGATGTATTTTGGAGGGATTGAAGGATCAACATCACCTGCATGGTATATAGGAACCAATTAACAATGGCTTAATGAATTAGCCTGCAGTAACCATAGTATTAGTCTACTAAATGACAGGTCTTTAATTAGGGAAGGAGCCCCCACACACATATGGAATATGTATAAATGCAATCCCCACAAACCTTTATCTGCTATGTACACCCACCTACATCTCCCCCACACCCGAAACAATTGCAATACAGACTGTAATAACATCACAAACATCCACCCACTCAATGACATCTGCAGAAGTGTTAACATACCTTGTGAGAGACACACTTGTAATGGCGCCATGTGAAATCGTTGCTGTTGTACAATGAAACAGACGCCGATGTTACAGGTTTTGTTTGCAATAGTCTCGTATCAGACGGTTGAGATAACAGCTACACTCACATGTAGAACTATATACTCTAGCCATCACACACAATCCGGGGGGACATGAATTCAAAATATCTGTGTCTCTCCATATAGCAGTTGCAATTCATCACAATAAAACACATCCAGACCATCTCCCACAAAGGTAAGGCAAAAGGACAATGCCCAAGTGGAGTATTCAGTTATACCCCACTGTTGCCATGTAATTGGCCAATGGAGTAGCTGCACAGCTGATGTGCATGGAATAATTTACTCTGAAACACCAATTGGTGGCAGGATACCACATGTTACAGGTATCTACGTATAAAATGATGGCTTGCCATACATTCAAACCGTATGCTCATACCATAGAACTGTTTAAAGAGGAAAGGAGAACACAGATATTATCGTAAACTCGGACCACTAAGAAGGCATGTAGAACACTCAGTATGTTAGTGTATGTAGTGCCTGTTCTGTATTAATGAAAGTGTATGCAATGCATACAGTGGGAAAAGGTATTATGCAGTGATGTCTTGTTGAGCATAGTAACGCTTGTAGAAATTGTGTGTACTGCTGTGGGCCACAAGGTAAACACCTCATACACCACAAGGGATGCTACATAAGGGCTTTAAACATAACAATTCCACTCCAGCCGCTGTTGGTGGTAGCATTTGTCCAACAAGTACTTGCCATAACAGGGGATAGTATATGTTGATATATTGTAACAGTAGGCATATGTATGGGCATATAACGAGAATAACATGCCTAAGGTGGTCCTGCTGTGCAATTATGCTTTGCATTATGGGATATGGTTTCAAAAATGTGAAATGTACAGTATTGTAGGTAGATATGTCAAATATTTTACATAGCATTACTGTTATATTATGCAAACATAAGGTATGTCTATTGGAATGTACAATACACAATAACAGGATAGATATGGCTTGTAGTCACGAGACAGTGTAACAGCATGATAGCTAATTGAAATGGAAGAGCTACTCAATTATCTATGCACAAAGGACATGTAATAGTTTCATAGGTTCATAGTTAGGTACTATGCTGTCTGGCCAAGTCCATTTGTAAGCCCAAATACAGTGTTTTCACTGGTGGCACCTCCCTAGGTTAGTGTCCTGTGCCTGTGAACAGCAGAGCCATTTGTTTCCTGCACCTGTGTACAGTACAGCCACTGCAGTGATCCCTGGCATACTTGTCTGTTCCCCATCCACCCATCGAGGTATCTCATGAAGAGTGCTAGTGAGGGTCCCTGCCTGATGTACATAGGAATCATGTTCCAAAGCATGGTGAGTGCTCGTTTCAGGAATGTATCCCACCAGCACGTGCTACTCATCATTGCATTTGGGTACATATCTCAGAGCATGTTGCTCTCAGTGGCTTTTGCTTATGTTGCTTATGTGGAGCATATCCATCAATATTGTTGTGGACATGGGCCTTGTATGTTCAGCAGAGGTCACCTCTGAGTATGCAGTATGCAAGTGAGTACGGTTGGGGTTTCTGTAGTTGTGCTGCATACGTCATCCTTCGGAGGTGAGTAATCCTGTTAGTGTGTTAATGCTGTGGTATTTAAAGTTGTTGCTGTTCCGTAAGGTACACCCAAATGGGGTGTTTTACCCCATTTGGGGTGTTGTACCCTTGAACGTGTTTCATAAGTCGGGAGTATAGAGGTACAATGGCAGCCTTTGTTCCGGCTACAAACCCATTACAGATTAGGGTGGCCATGTAAAAGGATATCCACGCCACCTTGGCAATATGGTTATCAAAGGAGTGGGTGCTATCTACGTGTGTACTAAGATCCCTTATAATGTCTTATGTATGTAGGGGACTGCCACCTGTGTGATAGTCACTGGGTGATTGGTGTAATCCAAAGGGGATGTCTATGCACCTTGCGGCATGCCGCTTGAGGCCATGTTACCGACACCAGGTATCCGTCACAGTGACACCCTTATGGAGGGTGTCTGTATTAGCTGGTGAATCAATCATGGCCCCTAGTTTGCAGTCGTCTGGAAACCTATTCAGGGAAAGTCCTTCTGTGCTAGACTGTACCTCAGGGAGGCATATAATGAACATGAGGGATCCTATGACCGAGGACTGGGATACGCCAATTGTAACTGATGTACAGTAGGAACTATGGTATGCTACCCTCACTGCGTGTGTCCTGTCCGTGAGCCACTTTGCATAACATCTCGAGACGTATGGGTCGCTGTGCAGGTGGATGTGTATATTGACAATACCAGAATGGTAAACAGTGTTGAAAGCCAATGAGAGGACAAGGTAGGCTGTGTGGACCTCCTTACCATCATATACTACCTTGGTAACTGTCTCAAAGGACTCCACCAGGTGTAGGAGCCATGGTGTGGCCCTAACAAATCCAACCTGGGTGGTATCAAAGGTTTGGAGGCCACCAATGTCTCTGTGAATAACTTCCATGATGATGTTCTCCATAGCCTTGCAGAACAGTCTAGTCAGGTGTATAGGGCAATAGTTCCTCTGGTCCATTGTGGCGCCACCTTTGTGGAGTTTGATAACTGTTGCTATGCACCATTCAGGGGCCACAATGCCTGATACAAGGCTATTATTGAATTTGGTGCCCAAGTGGGGAGCCATGTCATTCTGAGGTTTGTGTAAATCGCAGCCTGGGATGTTGGACGGTCACGTGGAGTTTGTGTTCCAGAATTTAGAGAGAGCAGGTTTGAACTGCGTAGTTGTGACCGCAGGGACTCTGCATTGTTCCTGTATAGATTTGGGCCCTTTAGGGTGTGAGAGGGGTGTAAAGTTATCTGACAGGATGTTGCCAATATCAGTCGGTTCTGTAATGTTTTTGCCTAACCGTTGTATGTCAGAGCAGATGTGGGTATTGCCATCGACAGTAGTGACATACCTCCATAATGCTTAGTGGTAGTCCTTGGAATGTGTCGCAGTAATGTTTACGTAGCTAGCTTTGGAAGATATGATAAGGGATCCCAGATTCCTACTGAGGCTGACCAGGGAGCTACCCCACCCATGTGAGTGTACCCTACTTTGCAACAGTCTCCTCCTTCTGTCATACATTATGTCCATGGCAGTGGACCCCCAGAGTGGTGTCCGTTATCTGGTGGGTACCGTCATGGCTCTGTTTGGGATAGCATGATCCATGCAGTTGTGTACGTGCTAATGAAGTGCAGTTGTGAATATTTCAGTGTTTGTAACTATATTGTCCATCTGCACGGGTGTCATGGCATTTACTACTGCTGTCATATGAAGCCTGAAGTTGGCTTTGTAGAAATATTGTACTGTGTTTTCCCTGAAGGGTGTGGTGCCGGGATGTGGATAACAAGGGTGATTAGCATACGTTCGGAACTGACCAACGAAGGGATAACCCCAGGTGTGGAACACCAGTCACACATTTTGGTAATGTCCAGGTCTAGGATATTGTTGGCCTTGGTGGTGGTGTGTATAGGTTGATCCAGCCGATTGGAGTTTATGAATCCCCAAAAGTGTTGGCCTAATGTGTCGGTACATGAGTAGGTATCACAGATAAGTGTAGGATAGTGTCAGTCTCACATCAGTAGTTCCTGTTTGAACCCTACTTTCCAGTACACCAAGAAATGAGGGCCGTTAACCGTGGGGTATGGTGTGGAATCTGTTAGCTACAATTTGTATAGATGTTCTGGCCACAGTTAGTTGCACTTGGATTACCTCTGATGCATTGGGCTAAGCAACCAGCATGGAGGTGTGTACATCCTTGTGAAATATGGACACACCTCCACTGTGGGTGTTCCGGTCCTGGTTACATGACTGAAAGGTGTATTCTGTGTAATAGCCTGTCAGTGCAGGGGTGATCTCCGGAGCCTAGAAGCAGGTCACAGTCACTGCAGAGATATCGAAGTGGTCCATTATAAGGAATGCCTTGGCTGAGTGCGTTTGAGATGAAGATGTCAAGCATTGAGTAACATTACCCTCAGGTTTTGCTTGCCTGTACCTGTTCTGGTGGTAAATATGTTATTTGAAATGTGTCTAAAACAGCAGTATAGGAGCAGCAAGAGCCTTAGATGTTATCCATAATCCCAGGGCTGACAGGTGCAGGTCATCTGTGCCAAAGCATTGTGGTTTGTCGACCATGTCATTCAAAGCAGACAGCTACTGGATACCCTTGGAATGACACCAGAAGCATAGGCAACTGTTGAAGTTAATAATTCTGTTGTTATACTGTGTCATCAGTCTGGACTAATGCAGAATGCTTCTCAGAGCTTGGGCGACACCTGCCTGGGCTACATCAGTTGAGAGCTATTGCATGTCCCTGTACATGTAGCCCAGGAAGTTACATCTCAGGGCATTCACATTAATGTGGAGAATGACAGTCATATTGTACCTGTTGAGGAGTGACCTGAGTGCATAGGTTATGTTGTGGATCCTGTTACCCGACAGCCAGATGACAGTGACTGTCGCCTTGTGTAGCCTGCTGAGTGGGACATCAGTGTGACCGCCTACAGAGTCACCTATGACTAGTGTGTTGGGTATGTTATAACACCCTATTGGCTGTAGTTGATGGGCACACATGAGTCTGTGGGCTATAACTAATTGGTGTGTCTGGTGATGGGGGCTGCCTCTGTTGCCTACACAGAGTAGTATGGAGAGGCTCTGCATATGTTGTAGTCTTACTATGTGTGGCCTGTGGTGGTGGAGATCTAGTGAGACTATGTGAGTGGGGTGTGCTGCAAATGTTTAACATCCCCACATGATTGTCAGGTTAAGTCTGGGTTGGAGAGAGCATTACCTCCAGCATGGCTACATATGTGTATCTCCCACAGGCTATAGTGTTGTATGTTAGGAGGTGAGCATTGACTGTGTACATGAGACAATTGCTATATTGCCTCATGTTGCCCATATTCATCATATAGACAGGCAATAACACTGGCAATTGACATTTGGACATGCCTGTATATTCAACCATTTATCACAAGATATGTGAGGTAAGTGGGTACAACAGCTGTTGTACTGTAAGCATGCTGGAAATGTAAGGACAAAGTGTTTACCTGTAGGAAATGAGTAGGAATGAGTGCTATAGTAATTAGTAGCTCATGAATTGCTTACATGTTCTGAATAAGTGCTGAGCATGAATAAGCAATACAGATAGGGTGTTGGATAACATAAACTCACTGCCCCCCAACAGGTACACAATCACATATCCATGAACACTACAGAGCCCCTGTAACCATAACTATGATGGTACAAGGTGCACTCAGGCTGCATGTGACCTGTTCAAATCCCTGGTCGTATAATACACATATGGCAAAACAGTTTGCTCTACACATACACTTCCATGTAAAACATAGGTTCATGGCAGTCTGTGAAAACACTGAATGGATCACAGTAACAGTTATCACAACCCACAAAGTGGAGACGCCACTCATAATGGGCGGCACTGCACTATTACCCTGCTGAGTATGGTCTGAAAGCCTATGAACCTTAATCGATGTAGATGTTGTTAGCAGTACAGATGTAGATGACAGTATGGATTAATTCACACTGCATAGAATACCTGTGACAGGTCATAGGACATCATCACCCATACTGTGTTCCACCTACACTCAGTATACTACATGTACCTTCATATGTCACAGGAGTGTTCTACCAGTGGCCTGATCACAGAAGCAACACTACAAAAGGTGTCTGAGTGACATGTGCATATCACACCAGTGACAGCTACAGTAAAACAGGGTTAATGTTTTGTACTCCCCCGTCATTGTAGCCCATACCACACAGACAAATGGGAGGCATCTGCATATGTGAGTATGTGAATGGCCATGACCTAGGAGCAATAGCTGACTCAGTGTTGTGGACAGCATACAGAATGGGCTTTGTGGGTGAGGTGCGTGACATATGTGCACAATCTGACAGCTGCCTATTGCATTGTCACCGCTATGTTAGTAATCCTGTACCCATTAACTACCACCTAGGCAGCAGTCAACATTATGGACACTGTGTAAGGGATGGTGCTGTGCAGTTTACCTCCCTGAGCTAGTGACATCACCAGGCCTATTACATAGTCATAAGAGGCAACCCAAGTCATGACAGGGTGCCATTCATGAGCATGGAGATCATTGGATAGCCATACTCAGCACTCAAGTGACCAATATCAGATCACATATCACCTTTAAGGGGTATTGGCCATGCTTGGATGGGTGACACCAGCCTTCACAATCCTCATCTCCACTATGCAGCATGCTGCCTACCCTGCATAAAGACATGTGCAACACTTTGATGTTGGACATGCTACACGTACATATCCTGATCTGAAAGACATACGTCATGGACAGCCACCTTCCTAGTACAAGGGTCGCCACATGCTGGACAGATCCCTGTGCCATACATGTTACATACTCCTGCCATACCATGCAACCCTGTCCAGCAAAGCTGCACATGTCATCTCTGTCATACATGGTGCGATGACCGCATGGCAGATGTATCATTAACTGTCTGGATCAGTAATGTGGCACTGAATCACCTGTCGGCAGGAACATGGCTGTCGGATACAACTAGAAAACCTTACATCCTATGCCCATACATGGCCCAGGGCATACACACTACTACATGATCTTGGCCGTACATGCAATAGTTGATAACCATCCCTGCGAATACCATCCGGCTAGCCATTGTCCCATGTGTATCACATGTGCAACACAGGCGATACGTGGCAGGATGTTGAACTGCTGTACAGTGCCATGTATATGTATATGGCAAAACACATGCATGTAAAGGTTTCCGTGCGCATGTCTGCATTGCCACTGCCCATGTTCGTTAAGGCAGTGTATGTAATGATATGTGACATATACATAGCATCAAGGTCAACAGCATTAATGTTCACACATCCAGGCATGTGCTGATAGGTAAGAACACCAGTACAGGCAAACAGACATGCCCACATCAAGACAGCATTCACATGGAGTATGAGCAATGTAATGAGGTGACACACATATATGGTGATAATATCCAATCCCCATAGGGTGTTACATGTGTGTGAAACAAACATGTCAGTCATGTCAGTGTCAAGATGATTTGCAAAGACAACTGTTCATAAGTTCTAAATGTAATACACATGTATGTGCAGCTGTATCTCTGTGCATCTCTGAGATGCTGTGACCTGTCTCCATCATTATGTCTTCCAGATAATGCCTCGATCACGACTGCCGGCATATAGCCGCTTGGAGGATGATGCCCTCATACCATACCTCCAGGATAACTATGATGTACCGTTCAGCCATGTGCCACAGCATGCCCAGCAGCGTGATGACCTGTGGCAGGAACTTCGCAGGAGGGTTAATGATGTGGGTGGCCATAACTGCACCTACCAGCAGGTGCGCAGACACTGCATGGACCTGATCCGACATGCGAAACAGCGTGCCAATGCAATCACCAGGGAACAAGGTAGAACAGGTAGTGGGCCACCAACCCAGCCCCCACTCACATCTACCAAGGAGCTACTGAACAGCCTGGGGACCCCATCAGAACAGCATCCACAAACTCTAGCTGCCATCGTGGAGGTGGGTGTCTCCCAACCACCAAGCCTGGAGTTGCCTGGTAAGTCACTACTGTACATATAAATATTATATCCCATTTAGTCGCATGTGTCACTGTACAATATGTAATGTAATATCATATGCAAGGTATGTTTACACACATGCCGCATACTATAGTATGCTACCCTGTGTATGCACACATGTGCATACTCCATAGTATATGCTATTGTACTGGCGAATGTGTTAACATGCACAGTGCATCCTGTAGCTGTCATACAGTCATGAATAATGATCAAACTGCTGTGTCACCCCTATACAGGTACCTCTGGCATGCCGCAGAGACAGCAGGCTGTTGCAGGTGAGACAGTTATCAGTATCAGGCATGTGAATGCACAGATCTATTTGCCATGTGGCCAGTTAACACATGTACACATAATGTATGGTCCAGTCACGATATACAGGTTGCATCTTTCATCAATCATACTGGCTACCCATGTGCAATATATACAAGCCAAATGAAACACCAGCATGAAACCACAGTAACTGTCATTGCTAGATGTGTGGACAGCTGTGCATACAATGGTGGAGGCGTTGTTCAATGTAGGAATATGTACTATACATCAGAACAACACATGTGGGGTACGCAAACAGTACTACACAGTGAGCTGGGATATGGGCAGCCAGCATGATTCACCATTGTGGAATGTGCCCCTGCAATGAGTGCATTGTGATGTGCCATCTGACATGTCCCAGACATGTAGTGGTCCGGCTGCAACATTGTCACACTATCCCATAAAACATACCCCACATACCAAACATACAACCCTTTGTCTGTATAACCCTGTGGACACTGGAGTATCTGACATCTATGGGTGCATGTCATATGGGACAACACAGACATGTGAGATAGATGGCCATCACACATATTTGGCCAACACATGTTCACACATGGCCATGGAGGATGGCCAGAGACATGTAGTAACACACAGTAGATGTGATGTGTATGTGTGTACACCCTGTTGCACATTGTCTACACATGGTCCAACTATAGCCTTTGTTGAATGGTTATCTAGTAGATGTGGAACACTGGACATCCTAACAGTCTGTGCACAGCTTGTGGAGGTGTCACTTAATTCGACCACATAAGATGTGTTGAACATCATGACTGTGTCACAGCATGAAAGTAGTCACCTGTTCAGCTTCCACATACATACACAGACACCACATCAGGCCAGAGATACCGTACATTTCCCTTGCTGCTGTTGGACATCACTGTCAGCCATGCACCTCATGTGTGTGGTACATAAATGTCATGTGGGACATGGTGTATTGACCAGTCTGCCATGTGTGGACACGGTTGCCAGGCAGCTAAGAAATGTTAGCAGTTTTGCAGGGGTGTCATCCGTATGTCTTCTGATGACCTGTCACACGACACAGCATGGTTTAGTGTGTATACACCTCAGCGATGTGGGTCACAATCCACAGTATTTATGTATTGTGTATGCACGCAGTCATGGCTATGCACTGTATGTGTATTCCACACTGTATAGCAATTGAGACGCCTCATGATTCCATGCAATGGCACTGTGTCTGTACTTCACACTGTATAGCAATATAGACACCTCATACTACCCTTCAATGGTCATGCACATCTGCTAAAAGTGCATTCTATCTGTAGGGCATACAGACAACACTGCAATGTGACACCATTACACCACTTACATGTGTCAGGACACCATTGTGTCAAACATGTATGCATGTCACTGCACACATCAGCAGATTACATGTCATACTACATGTTAATGTCAAGGACATATGCCTCACATCAGCCATGTGTGCTGTTAACGTGTGCTGGTCCATATGGTGTATCACAGGGATGCATGCTTACTACCATGATTGTGTGAAATGCATGGCTTCTGCTATGACACATGCTTGCTGTTGTGTGCAACCCAGGGATGTATTCTAACTAACACTATTAATGTCTGAGCTGCATGTCGTCTGCTGTATCACATGCATGCTGCATGCCTTCTGTCATATCACATTCATGGTTGTCTGTGTGTGTGTGTGTGTGTGTGTGTGTGTGTGTGTGTGTGTGTGTGTGTGTGTGTGTGTGTGTGTGTGTGTGTGTGTGTGTGTGTGTGTGTGTGTGTGTGTGTGTGTGTGTGTGTGTGTGTGTGTGTGTGTGTGTCTGTGTCTCTATAGTAATGTAGAGTCTTTGTTTGCCTTCACAGGTGATGTAGGTGCATTGCCCTCCTGTGGTCCATCTGATGTTATTGTCCCTACAGACTCTAGCAGTGATGAACATATACTTGAGGTACAGGCAGGGTTGTCAGGGGCTGCATCTGTGCCATTGGTTGCCATCCCACCTATATCCCCTTCTTCCCCGCACACAGTTCTCATGCCAACACATACCCCATCACCAGTGGCCATAGAGGAAGGACAGTTACCATGTGTTAGCTTGGAACAGGAATTTGTGGTGGCTACGGAAGGTGTGTCTTCACACCATGGTGTCAGTGAAATGACTGCAGATGTGCCACACCGGCATGTGGCTAGTGCTGCTCATAGGAGGACCTCTGGCCGACATGCACCTGCACGACAGAGCGCAGCAGCTGGTGTCACCAGACACATGTTTCAGACTGTAATGGCGGCACAGGCACGTGCTGAATGGCAGAACAGAGAAGGGCAGAGGCGTCAGAGGGCTGCTATCCATTCTTTAAATGAAAACATCCAGGCACTGGCAAATGCTCAACAGCAGATTTCAGACATTTTGGACAGGCGATTGGGTGACATGGTTGGAATCCTTGACCGTGGCATGGCAATCCATGAGTGTGAGCTGTCTGTGCTGGAACATCTGGTAGGAGTGAGGCATAGGCCACATGGACGTAGGCCAGCTACACCACCTGGTGCAGGTCTACATGAATGAGCTACCTCACATGCCCGCTCCCATAGTGCCGGTAGCAGCAGCAGTGCAGCTGGTGCTGTGCTGTCCACACCAGGACACAGCAGGCCATGTGGACATGGCCCTGGATGGTCCCAGTGGGGACACGGTTCCAGTTGACATGTGTCATTGGACAGTACCCGATCTGTACCTCTGTCTGCTAGTGCCCGTGCAACCCCTGGCAGGCACAGATCACGTGGCCATGGCCGGACACAGTGAGCTGTAAATCCTGGTCTGTACAATCTGGAGCTGTCAATAATATCCCTGTGTAAGCTGGATACATGGCAGAACTGTGTGCACACATACACGCAACATCAGAAACATCTGTAGGGCCCCGCAACACCCACATGCATAATAACCACATATGTCCAATTAGATCACAGGCCCTAACCCACACACATGATGTCATCCACTGGTGCAGCCTAGGCCCCTGGCAAACATTATCACCCTGTGCATATGATGATGCCAGTGCCGCATCCCTGTCATCCACACCATCGGTGTAGGGACATGCTCATATGGTCTGATACACAGGGTGAGCAGAATAGTGAGATAGGTGTATATTACAATTGTTGTGTACTGTTGACACACAGCAGACATACCATGTAGTACAGGATAAGAATGCATTGTTTTATGTTCACAGTATGTGTCTTGGTAACAACAGTAACAGCATGTTGGTAATGATGCCCTGCGTCCCTCCTTAAGGTCTGATTGCATGTGCCATTACGTAACAGTGTTTGCAGTTAGAATGCATTGTTTTATGTTCACAGTATGTGTCTTGGTAACAACAGTAACAGCATGTTGGTAATGATGCCCTGCTTCCCTCCTTAAGGTCTAATTGCATGTGCCATTAAGTACCAGTGTTTGCAGTTTCACATGTGTAAATGTGGAGTACTCACAAGCATGGATGGCAACACCAGCATGTATACGTAGCCTCAAACTCACTGTTAGAAAGGCTGACATTCCAAAGATCTTTACACATCTACTGATCCAGGAGCATGTGAGCTGTGTACTAGAGAGTGACATCCATACAGGGTGACATCACAGGTACAGCTACATGGTGCGGGGGGGGGGTTACACAGTGGTCTAGCTGATGTCAAGGGTAGGGGCCAGTTGATAGCATGAGGCCTCACTGTGTAGCAGTAATACACTTTCACATTACAGGATGAGAACACACAGACACACACAGTAACACGCCCACACTGATGGGGTCAACGACACTATAACACACACTTGATAGTGTTGAGGTGAGGACCCCTGTCTATATGGTAATCACAATTACAGTACTGTGCACCCACATGACATGACACAGAGAATGAACATGTACAGGTAGTCAGCACTGCCTAAGACTGACGGCATCAACAGGGTAGTAGATTGCATCACCTTGAGGGGTTAGGGGCCCTATCTGTTCTCAGTGGTAGCATACATCATCACTCTATGCACCAGACAGCCATACATACACACACACACACACACACACACACACACACACACACACACACACACACACACACACACACACACACACACACTGGTGTCTACAAAAGTCATGCACATACAGATAGCTAACATGTGTGTGATACACACACCACCCCTGCCTATGTCTTGCTTTCTACACTGCAGTATGTACAGATCTCTACAACAGTGTACAGGGGTGTGTAACAATTGGGATGTATTCCCCACCACACATGGCATATATGGTCACACAAGCAAACACACATGGCAGTACTTTGAATCAAACACCTGCTATCTTATGATACATCTGACAGACATGCAGCAGTATTGCCCGCATTACAATGTGTACTGACGCTACCTTCCGCAATTGTGCCGCTATATGCACACGGGAGGACTTAAGTGATACAGGTGTCAAGTGATTTACAGTCAGTGACACCCTGACCGCTGTGTAGGTTGTATGTCTTCACCTTCAATTACCAGAAACATAGCTTACTGTTTGCACATGTTATGGTAGGACGGCTTGTGACACACCTGTGAGCTGTCTTCAGCAAACATCCATCTACAAAGGTGGCCCACCACTTTATGTACACACATCCATCCATACCTGATGTACATCTTACCGTACTGTCAGTATTTCACCATATACAGGTGTCAATGATGGGGCTGCATTGCAACTGCATGTTGTAGTAAGACACAGATGAACTGCAAACATCAGCTACTGCTCATGCATGGTAGATGAATGCACACCACTACATGTACATGTGTATAGGTCCTATATTCCTGTCATGTAGTCATGTTTGTATACATTGCAATTGATGAACATGTGTGATGACATACATGACACATGGACTGTTGTATGATATGATAGTTGTCATGGGTAACCAGTACAAAGGGAATGTTAACTCAGTCAACATTGCTACCTTATGTACTGTTAGCATTCAGCAGCCATGGACCTACCTTCCATGTGCATGCCTGTAATCGCTGTAGCCACATGTCTGCACGAAGGACAGCAAAAGCTATGCTATGTACATATGTGTTGTGTGTGTGTGGGCCATGTACATATCCATGGCAGTTACATGTTTGTCATATCCAAACATGAGTGTGTTGTCTGGTGTACAGCAACAGTTATCTGTTACAGCTGTATAAGACCCAGGGCCCCTGTTATGCGTACAGCCAACCTGGTTATGAATAGTGGTATCAGTGCATTGCATAACACATGATGGAACCCTGTCAGTACATGGGTAGTCTGCACAGTTGCTGTAGAGCTAGGTACAGTCCACTGGACATGAGTAACATGGTGTTGTACTAATGTATGGATGTGTGTTGCTGGTCCAAGGGCATGGTGATGTGTGAGGGCTACATACTAGAGTGCAGCATTTACCACTGTGATCTGCACCTGACACATCTGTGATGGCTTTTGAGAGTGTACTGGTCAGTACATGTGAGTGGCCTTCATATACGTGGGGACACTAACACCTGGAGCGGTCCGTAATGGTCTTATGGCCCACATGTCTGTAACTGAGGTATACAGTGGTAGTGCTATTGTGCACAACTGAGCCTTATGCCAGGTGTTCCTCACTGCACAGATGTCAGTATTCCCCATTGTTGGATCTAGACTGGCAGCTATGATTACGAACGCTACACATTTGGCACTGTTTAGCATACACATACAATGCAGTTGTCCTGTAGGTGTCAGGGTATTTACCTGGTCTCAGGTTCTTCGCCTATGTATGGTACTACATGTGCGAAGTACCCACTCCTGCCAGGACAACACCACGGGCAGTATTAGTGTGCCAGGTTTAGATTGGTACAGCTAAGGTGATGGACAGCAGCAGACGTTGTGTAGAAGACCGGTGTCAGACATATGTAGTGCAGTGTTCATGCTAACAATGATGACTATCGACACACTGTACCCTTCCGTGTTTAGAATCTGTGTGCATACAAGACAGCCCTTCGCTACTGTGTGAGCATGCCCAGTACGCCATTGTGTAGATGGACACATAGTGCATTCCAAACTGACGTCTGCTACTAAGTGTGTGAGCATGCCCAGTGACACCTTGTGTC
The DNA here is from genome assembly GCF_019279795.1 of Protopterus annectens. Classification (NCBI taxonomy): domain Eukaryota; kingdom Metazoa; phylum Chordata; order Ceratodontiformes; family Protopteridae; genus Protopterus; species Protopterus annectens. The sequence goes on along the minus strand of NC_056735.1, from coordinate 1,256,265,942 downwards.
GGTTGTGTGCCTCTGTGTATGGGCATGACCATTGTAATCCTGTATAGTGATAGTGGTCATCCAGGCAACAGATGGCCATACCTCACTTCAGGATGGATTCCTACATTTAACACACTGGTTCACAGGTATGTACACTGTAACTGCCAGCATCCATGTCGATGTCTGCAGTCCTAGAAAGTCATATTGACTGTCTTGAAAGGTGTACTGTTTGTGGTGCGTCTCATATCTATGTAGTGTTGTAATAGTGCTCCGTAGATAGCCAGTTGTCCTGCTCACACCACTGCCGTGTGTTTGTCTCTGTCTGCCTTGGGACAGTAATAAGCTTTTAGACTGCTCACACTCTATAGAATCCCTATCGGCGTCTTTGCCTTTGCTGGTGATGTCACCCACCTAGAAGTATGCCTCTGGGAGTGCTGTGATCCAGTAATCTCAGTAGTGCATTCTGTAACTGCGTAATGCTGTAGTGTGATAAGGTAGTCAGGTCTATGTTCTAATCCCAGCCTTGCCATGTGTGTTTCCAGCTGCCTGAGGACAGACTAATGCTTTTAGACTGCTCACTCTCCATACAATCCCTATTGGCGTCTTTGCCTTTGCTGATGATGTCACCCACCTAGAAGTATGACTCTTGGAATACTGTGATCCAGTAACCTTAGTAGCTTGTTCAGTAACTGTGTAATACTGTAGTGTGATAAGGTAGGCAGGTCTATGTTCTACTCCCAGCCCTGCCGTGTGTAAGTGTTTCCAGCTGCTTGGGGACAGGATAATGCTTTTAGACAGCTCACTCTTCATACAACTCCTATCAGCGTCTTTGCCTTTGATGATGATGTCACCCACCTAGAAGTATGCCTCTGGGAGTGCTGTAATCCAGTAATCTCAGCAGCGTGTTCTGTAACTGCGTAATGCTGTAGTGTGATAAGGTAGTTAGGCCTGTCTTGTAATCCCAGCCCTGCCATGTGTGTGTGTGTTTCCAGCTGCCTGAGGACAGAGTTATGCTTTTAGACAGCTCACTCTCCATGCAATCCCTATTGGCGTCTTTGCCTTTGCTGATGATGTCACTCACCTAGAAGTATGCCTCTGGGAGTACCGAGATCCAGTAATCTCGGTAGCGTGTTCTGTAACTGCGTAATGCTGTAGTATGATAAGGTAGTTAGGTCTGTGTTCTAATCCCAGCCCTGCTGTGTGTGTGTTTCCAACTGCCTGGGGACAGAGTAATGCTTTTAGACAGCTCACTCTCCATACAATCCCTATTGGCATCTTTGTCTTTGCTGATGATGTCACCCACCTAGAAGTATGCCTCTGGGAGTGCTGTGATCCAGTAATCTTGGTATTGCGTTCTGTAACTGTGTAATGCTGTAGTGTGATAAGGTAACTAGGTCTGTGTTCTAATCCCAGCCCTGCCGTGTGTGTTTCCAGCTGCCTGGGGACAGAGTAATGCTTTTAGACAGCTCACTCTCCATACAAGCCCTATCAGTGTCTTTACCTTTGCTGATGATGTCACCCACCTAGAAGTATGCCTCTGGGAGTGCTGTCATCCAGTAGTCTCGGTAGGGCGTTCTGTAACTGCGTAATGCTGTAGTGTGATAAGATAGTTAGGTCTGTATTCAAATCCCAGCCCTGCCATGTGTGTGCTTCCAGCTGCCTTGGGACAGAATAATGCTTTTAGACAGCTCACTCTCCATACAATCCCTATCGGCGTCTTTGCCTTTGCTGATGATGTCACCAACCTAGGAGTATGCTTCTGGGACTACTGTGATCCAGTAATCTCGGTAGCGCATTCTGTAACTACGTAATGCTGTAATGTGATAAAATAGACAGGTAGGTGCTTGATTCCAAGGCATGACAGGTGAGTGTGTTTTGCAGTCATTTCCTATGTGTTGGTATCCGTGGGTGGCTAGCTTCAGGATGTGTTGAATGTGTTTTGTTGCTTTCCTATATAGTGTCCACAAATCTCATAACCACCCAAGACACTGGGTTGTCAACACATACATTTGTCAATAGGTCTGGTGAGTAAATATCAGCAGCCCTACTCTTACCCTTAATACCGTCTGACCCATGTGATGCATCAAAACACACTTGCCTTGATAGTAACACCACTACATAATGCAGGTGGCACATGTGGTTTCCTTTTCATTCTTGTCTAATGCTTTGGTGTCATGTGGTCCGCTGTTGTGATATAAATGTATGTGTGTGTATATGTATATGTATGTGTGTGTGTGTGTGTGTGTGTGTGTGTGTGTGTGTGTGTGTGTGTGTGTATATATATATATATATATATATATATATATAATATACATAAATATAGATATAGATAGATAGACAGACATAGATATATACATATATGTATGTGGACATTAGCACTATTGAATGTTTGTGCTGGATGATCTGTACGTGATCACCTTGGATGTATGTATATCTGCCATGGCGTAATGGTAAAGCACATCGTCTGTGGTGGGCAGGGTCCGGGGTTCTAGTTGTGTAGAGACTAGTTATTTTGTTGCTGGGAAGACCAAGGAACATTGAATATGGTGATAGTAAGGCACCTTTAACCAGTTGTGTACGGATCTGAGTGACAGTAAGCAGTGGTTATTAATTTGGAGGGTCAGTATGGGTCATATAACTATGCATTAGAAGACTATACTATGCAAATGAGGTTGACAATAGTGAATCCCGTTTATCCCCAGGGTGTGATGCAGATCCCAAGAGTATATGCGTGTAGATAGCTGGGTGCAGGGTTCGAATATAGGTGAAAGCATGGGAGGGGGGTCAGGCATACTGTACGTACATTGGAGACCTGTGCCTCGGGATTGCTCCTGCCTTAGCATGCCTAAGCTGGGGGGTGTGTCTATACCTGCCTGGTGAAATTGGGAGGGACAACAGCAGTAGTGAAGTAGTAAAGGTGAACAGGCTGCACAAACAGGTGATAATCAGCACAATCAGCAGATTACATGGCCAACCCTCCCCAGAACACTGCGGTAATGTGAGCAAGCACCATACACACAGGTGTCTTCCACACTCTACACCACTGGTGTATACATGCGGGGACATTTCTCAACACAGTCCAACCAAATGAGAAGGGCTGCAGCAGGCAACATAGACCAACATGTGCAGGAGGCTGAGGGTGGTGAGGATGTGAATGCTGCCAAACAACCCTTAGTGAGGTGACATAAGACTTTACAGACCCAGGGTAACTTACCAGGGGCTACATGAGCTGGAGATAGTGGAGCGCTATGGGGTGGACAGAGACCTCTTACAACAGCTTGTTGAGCTGTGCCGGCCACACCTGACACATCGAACAGGCCAAGGGAAACCCATCCCAGTGGATGCCAAGGTATGTGTTGGCCTAGGTATACTAGCCACAGATACCTCCCAAAGCACAACTGGGGATATCATGGGGATCTCACAGGCATCTGCATCCAGAGTATTGCACCGGTTCACAGATGCCATGTCACCACATGCCAGTGAGCACGTACATGCCCTCAACACACATGATTTGTTGACCAGCAATATGCATCTCTTCCACCAAATGGCTGACTAGCCTGGGGTACTGGGTACTATAGCCTGCATGCACGTATGCATCAAAACACCACCCGGTGAGTGGGGTAGGGCCTACATTAACTGCAGGGGCATACCCTCCAACAGCTAGGCCATATGCGATGGCCAGGGCATTAAACTGAATATGTGTGCTGTCTGCCCTGGAAGCAATGACGAGTTTGATATATGGCATCTGATGCAGCTGTACCACACCATTGCCAATAGGGACATCCCCTACAGTCTCCTAGTGGGGGGTGCTGGGTAACCACTGGAGTCGTGGCTGATGACACCTATCAGCAATGCACACACACCTGAACAACCACACCATAATGAGGCAGATGCACAGGCAAGACATATAATTGAGCGTGTGTTTGGGATGCTCAGGTCACGGTTCTGGTGTCTGGACACATCCGGTGGAGCCTTGCAGTATTCACCAGCTTCATGCACCCAAATTGTTTTGGTATGTGCTATGCTACACAATCTGATCCTGTGGTAACAGTTACAGAAGGAACAGCATGGGGCAGGGCCACACAGCCCCCCCCCCACCAATGCCAAGGCCTGTACAGGCACAGTGTGACTTGGAGGAGGAACTACCTGAGCTGGGCCCAGTAGGTGAAAGGGCCGTGCACAGTATGACCTGCCCTCGGCAAAGAGGCAACACATGGCATATGCACTGACACAGTAGGTACCCAGAGATTTCACCCTCTCTGACTCACACAGACAGTACAATGGATGCCAAACATGACACTACCTGTGCTCATCCATGTATAGGAAGTGCACTGTGTGCATCCGATATAGGCAGCCCTCCAGCACCATCATCAGGTCTGGAACACCCCCAAGGTAAGTCAATTGACCTACCAATTGGCAGTTGTATTAGAATGTGTATTTACCTGTAGCTATGGTATGGAAGTGAGCATACAAGAGTATTTGGTGGCCGACTGTTAGGGCAGCAGACAGTACATGTCCATAATGGCACCATGACATCTGTAGCACATACCAGGGTCACAATAGTAGCCAGTAGTACACAGGGTGTCCTAACCCACTGCAGGTTATGGGCTGAACATCATGTGTGTCCATACAGCCCACACAGGTGTCATACAGCTGGACAGGTGTAGACCAATACAGACAAATGCTATACAATGGCCTCTGGATATGCCCAATGAATGACCCCAACCCCCACAGACACACACACAGACTACAGCAGGCCAGGCAGTTGGATGTAGGTTGTGAAGGCTAGGACGTTTGCAACCTCTATGCTGGTAATTAAAGCTAAGATCTGACGTACACTGGTATGCCTCCAACCAGCAATTTAGGTAGGTCCACACACTGAAATGGAGTACCTGGCATACCAGTACAGGTAGTAGCAAATATGTACAACTGTCAGCTGTGCCCCCCTTCCAGCGTACACATGTGAGAGTCATGCACGCCACCCCCGGTGCTGTGTAGGACTGAGGATACAGTTGGATGTCCCCCCATGCTGTGCAGAAATGTAGCAACACATGACTGTTAGCTGTCCTGCAGACACAGCATGCCACCTGTCGGTGTACAACGCAGGGGTCGGCACCACAGTACTGACTATCTGGACATGTGACACATGTGATCCAGTTGACCATACTTGGCATGCTCAAACACATGAAGGTATGACGTTAATGTCAGTCGACAACATGTGTAACAGTCATACTGGGCATGCTCACACACTGAAACACAGGGCGGCCAGGTCTGCAAACACCAGTGGTCCAGACATATCTGCCAGTACATTGCTATACTGTTGGATGGCTGTGCTGTATGGTATGTGTGTGGTACTGTCTATTCTCTGTACATATGCCATGGTGTATTGGTAATTCACATGAGCTGTGTGCACAGGGTATTGCTGCCAACACATGCAAAGGATGGTTCTTTGTTTGCAGCCAGAACGATGCCTTTGGATACGGAGTGGGTAAGGCACATTCCAACAGGTGGGAGCGGCTGTGCATGGGTTTGCATGATGTTAAGCACTGCTGACCTCTGGTTACAGCTCCTTATACTTGTTTAGACTCCACATTTCTTTAACAGTGCAATACTGGCATACTGGTAAACAAACACGCTTACACCCGCTCGCTCACTCACTCACTTCCACGTGCACCGACATTTGTGCTTACATTTGTCACTCATGCTGGGTGGGTGCGATCCCTTGTGATGCCTATTACATCAGACTACATGATTACAGTATCAGGTATGTCTAATCATTAGTCGACGGTAGGCGTTCGACTGTACAGACTCGGCGGCCTGTCCAGTGACATAATATTACATGCGTGTTCCTCATACAATCTGCTCCCATCTGGCTGATACATGTGAACCGATACTCTGCGATGCTGACATGTAAATGTTTTTTGGGAAACGCATCTCTCTGCCGGGTCATGCTACCACATACCTATTGTAAGTTTTCCACCTTTTGGATTGGCCGATGTGAGACTCTAGGAGTAACACCTTTCCCACTTTGCATGGGACAGTCCCTCATTAGGCATATGTGTCATGCGAGAATACTCTAGCCATAGCAACTGTCCTAATTAGAGGACATTATTATATTCTACGTGTCTGTAATAGTTGCATGTAATGGTTATTGTATACATGACACGTTGATGTAATGTGAAGTAGCATAAGCAACTTGACTGCTGCTAGACTAAGCTTTGATTTGTGCAAATATGTATATTTCTGTACTATGCATGGCTGTAGGTATGTTTTGCCCTGCTATGTCTGACATTTCTACAGAGCAGGTCCCACTTTGGCCATTCAGAAAGGTGGCAGCCCTATAGTACCTATATGTAGAGCTGTCACATTTGGCAAGGCAATACATACCCACAGCCAATAGTAAATTGACTACTTCAACGGTTTGCATACGTTAAGGTTATTCTTGTAGCATTATAGTTGCTAATACTGTTTCCTATAACATATAGCTGTTTCTGATACAACAAAATCATTTCATGACACCACTACACACAATATATGACCTCCTTTCCTGAAATCACAGGCCATGTGCCGTAACATTCATTTTGCAGGACACAACTGCCCAGAGTGGTGTGTCCCTCACAAAGGCGAACAGGTGGTAATCCAAAACTATTATGCTATCATCTACCTAAGGTGGTTAGCGGAATATGCGCTTTTCGTCACTGGCAGACCTCACATACCAATGGGGGAGAATGAACACTGTATCAGGGACACTGCATAACACCCTGAGGGACACATTTAAATGATTGGTTCTATTAACCTGACACAGTGACAGTCACAGGGCATACGTATTCATTCACGTTTGTCGAGGTACGTGCTGTTTATGACTCATACATGTCATCAGCCATTACCTGTATTCCACCACCTGTCCACCTAATATCACTAGTTCTGGAAGTGTTTAGTTGGACTTTGTTACATTCTGATTCATAACTATGGACGTCCATGCTAATCAGGTACACGGCATTGATTTGGTCTCTATGTATTCCCCCAATAGTTTACAGACTATCCAGTAGATGTGCTCTTCAGGTTTTGGAGGTATAGGCATCTGCTATGCCCACATAGGAATATTAATTACTTCCACTGGGCGGGCATACTACATCTCTGCCAACCAGCACCTGCACACTTAGGCCCATTATTGCATACCCATGATTCACCTACCTGACACCCCTCTACAGCACTCATGACAAATACTTACTGTGAGCACAGCTGGGGTATGAGCACACCCCGACACATTGCCCACTCTCCCCGTCTCGGGACACATGGTGTACGTTTTGTTAACCCATGTGTTATTACACTTGCACAACCTACTGTTCCATGTACACCTACATCCTGCTCGCATCGATAACGGGTTCACACGTAAAGTGAATTTTTGGTGTCCCGCAAGGGACCCCATTATCCATGTTTAAAGTGTAGACCTTGCAGATCTCTCCCACTGGTACTTTCCTGCCGGTGGTTTGGAAAGCAGCAGTGTATTTATCTTTATTGCCTGTCTGTATGTCTGACTGGCCTAGCTGGGTGGTGTGGGAGGTGAACGTTTGTTTATTGGACTTCCCAGTAACATATGCCCGGTCTGAACATATGTTACCTGTAATTGCTGTAAAGTAACCTAGTTATGTACATTTGTATATCTACAATGACATATATATCCTGTGTTCATAATCGCATAGCCGTAGTTTCTCCAGCCTACCGGTGTTGAGTTTCCACGCGTAACAGCCATTATCCACCTGATATTGCAGCCATGACCCACCTTTACACATTGCTCTCTCCAGAGTGTTAGGGGCCCTACACACATTTTGTACCACCTCGTGTATTCACAGGGTCTCCCTCCATTTATATTTGCACATATGTGCCTTTCCTGGTGTTATGGATTACGAACATTTTGCGGGTTACAAGTGTAGGTGGTCACAACATGAATTACATTCCATCTGTGTGTAATGTTGATGTAGCAGTTCAACGATATTATGGCCACTGGTTTAACCCTGCCTCTGGTGTGAATAGTGGTGCTCTACTCACTCTTGTGCAGCTTTATCTGACATATGCTGCAAGCACTATATAATACCTTAGTTGCTCTAGATTCCCTTCACAACCCTTATGTATGCTTTCTTCTTTCAGCGTTCATTCTATATATATATATATATATATATATATGTATATATATATATATATATATATATATATATATATATATATATATATATATGTATGTATATATATATATATATATATATATATATATATATATATGTATATCTATATGTATATATATATATATATGTATATATATAATTTCATATTTCTTTATTTTATGTCTGTGGATATTTACCTATACACACATATCTATATATATATATATATATATATATATATATATATATACAAAGTTACAGCTGTACAAAACAACATGCCGCTTACACCCACGCAGGCGCACTTGCATCTCCTTATTGTGAGTTACATATGTTTACTGCCACTTCTTTGTGCTTACATGTGCCTTATTCATTATGACAGTACCACTTTGATTGATGGAATCCGGTTATTGGCCCCATGCGGAACACACGTTCACCTTTACATGTTTAAATGTTGGCTTTACAGCACAGAGGCATTCATTACACAAAAAAATGATATGTGCTATAGTCATACTTGAACCGGGAATGCCTTTACATTAGGCAGATGCTCTAACCACTACACTATTGGTGTTCTGCCTCATTTATATGTATACCCATGGTTCATAGCTACCCTAACATACGCCTCACCGCTTCATGTACACAGCAGGCATCCATTCTCCTGCTGGGAAAACCGCAGTACTACACATGCGACATTCCCTATTCCCTACTGCTCTGGACCCATGCTGCATGTTTACTCACTCCAAGGATATTCAGAACTCCAATGCTTATAGTCCTGGCACATACGTGTGTTTGATTGTCAGAGTGTTCATGTGCTGGGCCAGGTTTAGGCTTGTCTGACTGGTGACTGGCACTGTCCTGTAGCTGTTCAAATATCAGATGTAGTACATGGACAGAGCTGGTCCCAATTTTAACATTCTACCTGTGTTTACAAATGCAGGGGTTTGGGCACCTCTGACCACATTATTAGGTTGGCACTACATAATATAGGGTGGGGGGGGGTGTTTCCACTGGTGCACATGGACAGAGTTGTTCCCAATTTTAGCATTCTACCTGTGTTCACAGACGCAGGGGTTTGGGCACCTCTGACCACATTACTAGGTTTGCACTGCATAATATAGGGTGGGGGGTAGTTCCACTACATAATACAGGGTGGGGGGATGTTTCCACTGGTGTTTCCCTTCACATTTGACTATTTCATTCATTCATATATATGATGAATATTATTCTGGACATCACTTATGAATTCACTACAGGTATGCAATAGTACTGTCAACAAATGTGACAGTTGGTTGGTGTACATATGTGTACGGACCTCTGTGATACTCAGGGACTAATTTCAACAGTGACAGGAACAAGAAAATGACAAATCAGGGACAATCACAGACACTTCTACAATATTAGTACTATTAACTTGAAACGCGTTGACAGATTGAGAGACATATGTATTAATACTTATTTTCTGCAGTTAGAAGCGTCTATTACTCTTAATTATTGTCATTAGTCATTCAAGTGTCATTCAACACCTTTCCTCCAAAGGTCACTGGTTTGGTGAGTGATTAAGACGCTGGCCAGTTATTGTGCGAATGCTCTGACCATTGGTAGGGTTGCCACATTTTCATATATACAGGATGGGATATATTCTGGACACACCAGATTTTTTAGGCCAACAATTACCCACGGTCAGTACAGGGTTTAGAGCATTCATTATTTTCCTAGCTGAGAGCCTATTCCTTTAGAACTTTAGTTGCTTATTCTGTTTCTTGTACAATTTATGTATTTTATATCCAGAAATAACTGCTTTAGGCAACTGTTACATGAAGTATGGTACATAGTTATTTCCTACAATCACAGGACATTTGCCATTGTATCATTCTTGGTCAGGACACACCTACCCAAACAGTGACTGTCCCTCACACAGTGGGTCAGGAGATACCCTGTTTACATCAGCACCTTAATCACTGTATTTCCAAGTGCCTCTATGTGAATGTGTACAATATATTCTCTCGATACTTCATGTGGGGAGATGTGCATCATGGGCAGGTGTTTGATCCTGGGTAGTAGGTTCTGCATGACCGTCTAGAGGCTGAACAGTCTCGTGCACCACTACTGCACATACAACTTGTGTCCAGATGTCTGCAGGACTGGACATCATGTCGTGATACCAAGTCTGATGTTTACACAGGATACTTCTCCCATGAGGGATATCCAAAAATTGAACAAGCCAAATACCATCCATTCTTTTGGATTTACGAAAATATGTTAGGGTTTTACATGCAAGGGATACATAGTTTGCAATCCTGACACTGCCTATTGTGACACTGCCTACTACATATGAGTAGTGGTCACTATGTGTAGCTATGGCTGGATTTGGTGGACATTCATGAATGGGGGCGGGTTGTGTGCTGTGGAGGGGATGATGGGTATTCAATTATGCATCCAGGCGTGTTGCATTTGGATGGGCCAGTTCCATCCAGACCATTCTGTGGGTATGTGCCGGTGACGTTTCTATACATGTGTATCGCACATTGTAATATTCATATGTTTGTGTGATTGTTTTTTACAGTATGGCCTGTCAGGCTGTATTGCGGATGCATATGCTTGTTCTTTGTGTTTCTTTCTGATTCACCTGCTGCTTCCTCATACACCTCCAGTTCACCTATTGTGCATCCAACACAGTCTTGCCTTTGTGGATTATACCATTACCCATCCCCCCCCCCACACACATATTCCTGACACTCCATCCATCCCTTCTTTGGGTGATGGCTCATGGCACGGTCAAGGGAACACATTGCATACACTACATATGTCAGGTACCTGTATGGTTGTGAGGACTACCCTGGCATTTTTCACCTTCCACATGCTGTACATAATGCACATAGGTACACGCACATATTTAAGTTTCATGACATGGTAGGTACACCCGGGTAATACCCGTTCAACTTTGACACATCCTGACAAGAACAGCTTGGACCGCATATGGGCGAATTTTGGCCAAATGCTCTGACCATTGGTAGGGTTGCCACCTTTTCATATGGCCAGGATGGGATATATTCCGGACACAAATCAGATTTTACAGGACAACACATACCCACGGTCAGTACTATGGATAATACTTTTGTTTTATGCCTACATGTTAGCTTATTGTTGTAGCAGTTTATATGCTCCTTCTGCTTCGTTTTCTTGCTTATTCTATTTCCTGCAACATGTGGTATGTTACATACGGAAATAACTATTGTATGTGACTTTTACATGGGATGTGGGACATAATTATGTCATACGGTTGCAGGATATTTTACATTTATAATGGTTTTGGTATGGACACAACTGCCCAGCTGTGCACTATCCCTCACAATGTGGGACAGGTAGTAATCCTGACCATTGCGCTAGACGTAGCTATTGGCGACGCGCTAACATGATGTGTTTCACTTCCACTTGATATAACTATCTACACTGCGTTAGAATACGGGCACAAGGTTTTAAATGTCATTTGTTCGAGGGATGGAGACTCAATATTCGCTACCGTGCATTTGTGTTTGCTTCTTAATTTTGTGTTCCCAAGAACTGTCTTGCATGCTTTGCATACATTTCAGTATCCACGGACACTGATTACTATTGCAGGCAGATTGTTATATTCATGCATTTTAGGTTGCACGTCAACAGCCGACATTTCCACGCCTCCGTACGGCACTTCGACACACCCTATGCACTCGCTCTCATTTCCTATGCACGTGGCTGTGGCGGCAGCGTGCCTTCATTTATATGCATATGGCACTACTGCGCCATCTACATGCCGCACGGTCGGTGCAAGCCTAACGCCGGCCTTCCGCCGAGCTTCATGAATCCCGGGGTCTATGTATATCAGGACTAATGCAAAGAGAGAGAAAGACTTTATTATGTGCTAAGATATGATGAATGAAATTGAATGATGAAAAATTAGGGCAGAATTTTCATAGATTTATAGATAAGTACAAGAAAACCATGAGTAATTTATGTACCATTACTTCTATGAAGGAAGACAGTCAAACAAGGTTGGATCTTTCATGGTACAAAAGGCTAGATATAGAACTCCACAGAGGAGTCTGTAAGAGATCGAGTACAGAGAAAAGGCATACCAGTCTTTCCTGAGAACTAAGATTTTTGAGGTGACTAATTCTTCTAGTTATGAACCGGGCTGAACCTGAAATTGGTCAACGCTGACCAGTGGACTACCCCGGTAAACAAATATGAATTTTGTTTGCTGTGAAGAATATAAAAGAAAAATTAAAAAGCATATATTTATTTATTTAACATTTGTTAACCGGGAAAGTCCGACTTGGAATTAAGCTAATTTTCAGCAGAGGCCCAGGGAGAAGCACTCCAGATGCATGTCTTTCTAACAAGAAAGGAAACTGGAGCACCTGGAGGAAACTCATATGAATGCAGGGAGAACATGCAGACTCCACACAGAAGACACCCTAGCCAAGAATCAAACTGGAGAACCACTGACTGTGAGGTGACTGTGCTACCGCTGCACCACTGCACCATCCACGTGTGGAAAATTTATTTATCTATCCATCACAACTAGCTACTGCCCACAACAAGGAGTTTGGACCTTGGTTTAATGTCTCATGCTGACACACTCAGGAGTGCTGCACCTCTATTATGGTACTGTGCAATGTCGGCAATCCATCTATTTGCTCTGGGAATAGAACCTACACTCTTCTGCATCAAAAGTGAGTGTGCTATGCATTGTGCCATTGATGAATATTGTACTGTGTATTTTTGACTTTTAGTTTAACTGGTTACTTAGGTTTCCTGTAAAACCTCACCTAGATACTTAATGACTTTCTTATGATTACAAACATTATGGGTAATCAGCAGTGACTTCTTACTTACATTGTGGTTTCTCTACTACCTAATCACATGAATTAATTTTCAATGTGAAGGGTTCAACTTGCAAGAACTAGTTATCAGCTTGTCTTTCAAAGAAGGAAGTAATTCCTACTGATATATTTAGTATGGAAATGCAGTAGCCTTTACATTAATTTAAGTAGTGAAGCATTATGGGTCAGACTTTCATGATGTGACAGCAGGTGTATTTAGCACTAAAGAAAAAAAATTAAATTAAGGGTCATCCTTAGCAAAAATCAAAAGTAAGATATTTTGGCATCATAAAATGCATAATTTGGTATTCCATCTGGTAAGGAGTTTATATCCAACACCAAATGTATGCTTTTTAAACTTCTAGTTTAATTTTCCCAGGTCTTTTGGGTTTCTAATACTACCATGAGACTAGACCCCATTCGTATGTCAAAGTATCATTAAAGCTCATGATATTAGTATTGTTTTAATTTTTGATGCAAGTCAAAAGTGCTCTTTACAGCACCTGTAATGTGCCCAGAAGAATTTATGTCAGATTATCAAAGTTCTGAAACTTGAAATTCATATGGCTGAGACCATATGATCAAAGTTTCGGAACTTCAAACATGAAGAAACACCCCCTGTTAATTAAATATACCAACTCTGAGATCGTACTACATTGTGAAAAAGGGTAAATTTCCCATTCCGTGCTGTACCACTTCCTTCAAAATGTTCAAAATTTTAAAACTTAGATCATATGGTCCCATTAGTGTATCATACCAGCAACAAGATGTGCAACTAATTCCAATTCTGTTTTTACAAAACCTGCATTTGTCTGATGTTCTTCATGTTTCACTGTTGCAGTCATTATATTTGGGTTATCTGCTTGCAGGTAGCCCTCAGTCGGCCTGTTTAACAAAGTCTTAGGTCCTGCATCAGTTGCTGTCCCTTCTTCCATGACGTCAGGTCATCAGGGGTATAAAACATGCAGCTGATGCCATTACATCAGTTTTTCTTGCTATGCAGTGCCCGAAGCAGAAGCAGTTCACAAGTGCTGGTCGGCCGACTCCTGAAATTTTCATTTTCGAGTTTCAGAACTGAAGTCTTCAACTGAAGCTAAGTACCCCGTTGAGGAATCTTTTTCTTGCTCCTTACTGATTTCAGTAAAAGTTAATAATTGCATTACTTGTGGAAAGCAAATACCTCATAAAGATTTTCATTCGTACTGTATTCCTTGCCTAGGCCCTGACAACGATGTACCTTGCTGTCAGTTTTGTGCTTTATTTAATCAACGCACTATCCATCGTCAGTATATTTTCGCCTCTAAATATTTCAGTTCTCTGTTTAATTATCCAGAAATGTCATCAGTTAGCCATCCTACTACCAGGATTCCAAAAAAAATGCCAAGATAAAGACAGAGACAGGCCGCCGAGGTCCAAAACTGCCAATGATGCTTCTCCTAAGCCAGTCACCAGTTCGCCGGTACTCGGTGAGGTGCTTTCGCAGCCCCAAATACCCGCTATTTCTGATTCGCAGGCCTCTACTGAGACCTATTCAGAGTCCGGTATGCCGCGAGATGCTTCAGCTATGGAACCCGTGGATGTCTCTACCTTGGATGGGTCTGGAGCTGCTATGCAGACACCGGCTTCTGGGGGTGTATTCAGGCCTACAGACTTGCATATTAAACCGACGCCTCCTTCTTCATTTAGGCTTAAATCTCGAACCATGCCTAAAAAAATGACGCCCAGGCCACATGCTCAGGCCTCTATGCCTAAAAAACAAATGATAAGAATGGCTGAAGATCTAATAACTCTAATCAGGGGATGCCAACCCCCCCCCCCTTTCTAAGAGGCCTAGGACTGAAGTTGTTTATGAATCTTCTGACCAGGATTCTGTTTTTTCTGATTCTTCTGATTATCTGGATTTGCCCTTATCTACTTATGAGGATTCTGATGCAGAGGACTCCATTCCCTCTGCTTCCTCTCCAGATGATTTTTCTTTTGGGGAAACCTTACATACTCTAAGGAAACATTTCCACTGGGAAAGCCAGGACTTTTCTGATTCAAAAAAGAGGCTTAGGGATTTCTTACTCCTACCTCAGCATAGGCCTTTAGGTATTCCTCCTGTACTAGACATTCTTGATGATGCTTTTTTGGAATCTAGTTTGGCCCCTGATTCCTTGCCTCCTGCTCCCAGAAAACCTGACAGATACTACAGGGTCCCTGAATCACATAAGTTCTTTTTTAAAAATCCTGTTGTGGATCCAGAGACTATTTCACAGGGGCCCAAGGGCCTTAAGGTTTATACTGCTAAAAATCCTACCCCTTCTGATAGAGACTCCAGGGCGCTGGATAGATGGGGAAAGAAGGTTTACACTTATGCAACTTTGGCCATTAGGGCTTTAAACTGCCAGTTTCATATGTTAAAGTATCAGCAACATGTTATTGTATTGCTTAAACAGAAAATGATGTTGATTCCTGACTATGTGGAAAATAAAGAATTACAGGATTTAATGCATTCTGCTGAACAAGTTGGAAAACATACTTTGCAATGTGGTTTTGATTCATTAGAGGCCTCTTGTAGGGCTGCTGTTACTGGGTCTGTGCTCAGAAGGCATGCTTGGCTAAAGGAGCAATTTTTGCCTGATCTTGTTAAAGCTGGGAGTAATAAGACCCCCCCTATGGTAAACTGTCTCAATGACTTCCTTTTAAAATTTCCAAGCACTTATCAACTGACTGCCCCTTTGGGGAGGAAGATTGCTCTTCATGCAAAGAACTGGGAACTCATTACCCAGGACAAATGGGTTTTAAATATAGTGTCCCAGGGATACAGATTTCACTTCCACATGTTGCCAACACCAAGCAGGTGGCTGGACCTACCCCTAAATCAGTGGGCAGAGGCCCAAAAACAAGTACTTTCTCTCTTAAGCATGGGGGCTATTCAACTGGTACCAGAAGAGGAAAAGGGACAAAGTTTCTACTCAAGACTTTTCCTGGTACCCAGAAAAGACAATTCATGCCATCCTATCCTGGACCTGTCTACTCTAAACACCTTTTTGGAGATTCCAAAATTCAAGATGCTGACTCTTCACCAATTACTTCCTATGCTAGGCAAAGATGCCTGGTTGGCAACACTAGATTTAAAAGAAGCATACCTGCACATCCCAATTACGGAATCTTGCAGAAGATACCTATGCTTCAAAGCAGGCTACACACACTATCAATTCTCTGCACTGCCCTTTGGCTTATCTACTGTGCTGAGGGTATTCACAAAGTGCCTAGCTCCAGTTATTGCATTTTGCAGGCAAAGAAATATTCAAATATACCCATACCTAGACGATTGTCTAATTCAGGCAGAAAGCCAGGACATACTTTTGAATCATCAGGCCTTTGTACAAAGGGTTCTAACTTGTCTGGGGTACACCATAAACGAAAAGAAATCACACCTGGTACCCTGTCAACAAATTATATTCCTGGGAGCAAGCTTGAATACAACTTCCCAGATGGCTTACCTCATGCCAGAGAAACAAATTCATTTGACAACCTACTTCAAACAAGTGGCCACAAAAACCCTGCTATCTGCAAGATAAATACTGCAAGCTTTGGGGTTTATGGCCTCCTGCATTCTTCTAATTCCATATGCAAGACTGCGTATGAGGAAACTACAGTGGTATCTAAAAAGCCTATAGTGACAACATTCTCAGGATCTAGAAGCAATGATTCCTATCATACCTTGCCTACGCCTAGAATTCCTTTGGTGGGTAGAGGCCTGCCACCAAAACAAGGGACTACCTTTCACATCACCCCCTGCCTCCCAGACCCTAACAACAGATGCATCAGACTATGCATGGGGGGCTCACTTGGCAGGAAAGTGCAT
Organism: Protopterus annectens; assembly: GCF_019279795.1. NCBI lineage: Eukaryota > Metazoa > Chordata > Ceratodontiformes > Protopteridae > Protopterus > Protopterus annectens. The sequence goes on along the minus strand of NC_056735.1, from coordinate 1,256,249,089 downwards.
TCAGGGCAAATGGAACCTAAGTCAAATGCACCTGCATATCAATCAAAAAGAAATGTTTGCTGTACAGAATGCTCTGACAGCCTTCAAGAGCCACATTCTTCCAGGACAACTTATGGTAAAGACAGACAACACCACTATTATGTGGTACATAAACAAGCAGAGGGGTACACATTCTTACCCCCTCTGCAGACTAGCCATGGCATTGTGTAACACAGCCCTGAGCTACCAAGTGCACCTACAAGCTCAATTCCTGCCAGGAAAAATAAATACACTGGCAGACGGACTAAGCAGAAACCTCATGGACCCAGATAAGTGGAAAATGGAACCAAAGATTTTCAACATGTTGACAAGCAAATGGGGGAGCCCAGATATAGACCTGTTTGCCTCTCCCCAGAACTACCAATTGGACAATTTTTGCACAAGGACTCCCCACAAACAAGCCTGGAAAGTGGATGTTCTGTCCTTCAGCTGGAAAAACCTATCAGTCTATGCCTTCCCCCTCTGCCTCTGCTATCCAAAGTACTAATAAAAATCAAACAGGACAAACCAAGGATAATTTTGATTGCTCCAGACTGGCCACGCCAACACTGGTACCCCCTCCTGCGCAGTGTGTCACGGTTATCCCCATGGCACCTGCCTCAGACTCCTTCCTTGTTGCCTCAGCAGGAGAACCAGATTCTGCACCCTCAGCTTCTAACACTGAACCTTGCAGCCTGGCTAATTACATAATCTCTCCTTCACCATCCCTCAGTAAACCTATGATGGATATCATTTTAGTGGCAAGGAGGCCTAGTACTAGAAAATCTTATGCTGAAAAATGGAAAAGATTCTGTGCCTGGAATCAATCTCAAGGGATGAGCACAGCAGTGCCCAATTTACCTCAGATTTTACAATGCTTAACTGAGATGCTTCACAAGGACCTGTCTTTTTCCTCCATTAAAATCCACACCTCAGCCATTTTAGCTCTCATCTCATCCACTGCTCAAGCAATTCCTCAGAGGGGGCCAAAAATTTGAGACCACCCGGGAGAGCTCCAACCCCAGCCTGGGACCTTAACTTTGTTTTGGAGAAACTCACTCTACCTCCTTTTGAGCCAGCTGCTACTGCAGACTTAAAATTTCTTTCTTGGAAAACAGCTTTCCTTTTAACAATCACTTCAGCTAGAAGGGTATCTGAATTACAGGCCCTTATAGCAGTTGAGCCTTTCATCATCTTTCATGCGGACAGGGTGTCCCTCAGAACCAATCCACCCTTCATGCCCAAGGTGGTATCTAGTGTGGCTCTTAATCAGTCCATTCATTTGCCAACCTTATTTCCCAATCCACAGAACAAAGGGGAATGGATACTGCATTCCTTAGATGTGCACAGACAACTTAGATTCTACTTGGACAGGACTAAACCTCAAAGCAAATCTAAAGAACTGCTGGTGGCATTTGCTGCAGGGGCAGAGGAGAAGGCTATTTCAAAGCAAACCATTTTTAAATGGATAGGCCATTGCATTAATTTCTGCTATAAGCACCATGGAAAACCTATCCCCCAGGGGATCAGACCTCACTCCACCAGGGCTGTATCTGTCTCTACAGTCTTTCTCAGAGGCGTCCCTACCAGGGATATCCTAGAAGCTGCTACCTGGAGTTCTGTACATACTTTCCCCAAGCATTATCATTGCTAATTTTCACTAAATCCAGAGCTGGCTTTGCCTCTGCAGTCTTGCAGGGCCTTATAGCTGGTCCTAATGCTATCTAAATTCCTCCTCCCAACCATAGCTTTGGGAATCTACCCAAATGTAATGACTGCAACAGTGAAACATGAAAAACATAGTACAGTTGTGTACACTTACCATAAATGTAGATGTTCAAGCGTATTCACTGTTGCAGTCCTGGTTACCCTCCCTCCAGCCCCCCAACTTCTATTGGCTATACCTCTACTTTCCTTTACTATACTTAAAAGCCTATTTGTGTATTTGCTTTTTTGTTGGAGGTATAATATTGTACTTTTATATTTAATTGCTCCCCATTAGGGGGGCACCTGACATCTGGGGCAAGAAAAACTGATGCAATGGCATCGGCTGCATGTTAAAACATGACATCATGGAAGAAGGGACAGCAACCGACACAAGACCCAAGACTTTGTTAATCAGGCCGACTGAGGGCTACCTGCAAGCAGATAACCCAAATGTAATGACTGCAACAGTGAATACACTTGAACATCTGCATTTATGGTAAGTGTACACAACTGTACTTTTCTCCCATATGTTCAATGGACTTTGTAAACCAACATGTACGTAGTCCACTATCCTGGGCTGCCAATATTAACCTTTTGGCTTTTGGTATAAATTCACTTCTCCTTAACCATTTCTGCATTCTATCCTGATTGACATGAGGTTGTTCATAGGTTCATAGGTTTATAGGTTCATACTAGGCTATCTGCCCGAGGGCATTTACAAGCCTAGCCTATAGTTTTGTGGCTTATGCCACCCCTTTAGTATGGGGAACTATACCCATTATTTTGCTGTGCCTCTGTCGAGCAGTGACACTGAGGTAATCCCTGGGGTATATCTGCGATCTCCCATCCATTGGTCAAGATTTCTCTTGAACAAGGCCAGCGAGGTGCTCTGCCTCACATATACCGGGATTTTATTCCACAGCATAGGGAGTCTTTGGGTGATGAATCTATCCCTCCAGCACGTCCTATTAATAGCCGTGTCGAGATTTAAGTCTCCCGCCCTTGTGGCTCTGACGGATCTAGATTTTTGAGGTGAAGCATATTCATCAAATCTGGGTTTGACATGGCCTTGTATGTTAGGCAAAGGTCACCTCTGAGCAGCGTGGCGACTGAATAGAGCTGGAGTTCTTTCAGTCGGGCAGCATAGGACAGATGTTTGAGACCCTTTATCCTTTTGGTGAGGAACTTTTGTGGCCTCTCCAGCTGCTGCAAGTGTCGGGTCAGATACATTCCGAATGGGGCATTGTACTCAATCATTGGTCTGATGAGTGATGAGTATAGGGAGACTATGACCTCCCTTGATCTAGATGAGAATCCCTTCATGATAAGGTGGGCAATGTAGAAGGTCTTCCTAACTACTTTAGCTACATGGGTGTCGAATGACAGACTACTATCAACCTGGGTCCCCAGGTCCCTGATAACTTCTTCTGTGCTCAGTGGATTGCCACCTATTTGGTAGCTAGGGGTAACCTTGTTTTTCCCGAAGGGTATGACTATGCATTTTTTGGCATTTAACTTTAGGCCATGGCTCTGGCACCAGTTATCCATTTCTGTGAGACCCTTCTGAAGGATATCTGTGTCATATGTGTTTTCTACTATGGCGCCCAGTTTGCAGTCATCTGCAAACTTTGTCAGCCATAACCCTCCTGTGTTTGCTTGTACTTCGGAAAAGTAGATGCCAAACAAGAGTGGGCCCAGGACTGAGCCCTGTGGTACACCACTTGTGACAGGCTTTGAGTCTGACATGGCGCCAGCAACTCTGACCCTGTGGGTTCTGTCACTCAGCCAGTTTGCAACCCATCTTGTGATGTATGGGTTAACATTTAAGCTGATGAGTTTTTCAATGATACCCGAGTGGGGTATTGTATCGAAGGCCTTCGCCAGATCGAGGTAGGCTGTATGGGCTGCCTTTCCCTCATCAATGGCTTTGGTGACTGTTTCGAAAAAGTCAACCAAGTTTAGAAGGCATGATCTGCCTTTGACAAAGCCAAACTGGGATGGATCCAAAGTCTGCAAATTCCCTATGTCTTTATTTATGAGGTCCATTATGATCCTCTCCATGGCTTTGCAGATAAGGCTTGTCAAGCTAATGGGCCGGTAATTTCCAGGGTCGGTGGAGGCACCGCCTTTGTGAAGTGGGACCACAGTTGCAGTGTGCCACTTCCTGGGTACATATCCAGAGGTAAGACTATGATTAAACAGCTGTCCTAGCTGTGGGTTTAATTCCTCGTTGAGTTCGTGGAGCACACAGCCGGGGACACCATCAGGTCCCATGGATGCTGTGTTTTTTGCTTTGGAGAGAGCAGTTCTCACTTGGGCGTTAGAGATGTTTGGGGGGCTGCAATCACTTGGTATAGATATCTCTCCTTTTGGGGGGGAGGAGAAGTTTGCACTGAACCTGTCAGCCAGTATGTTGGCAATGTCTGTAGGATCAGTAATCTTCACATCATTTTGAACTAGTTCTGAGCATATCTGGGAGTTTCCTCCCAGGTTTCTAACATAGCTAAAGAAGGCCTTATGATTGTCTTTTGAGTCTTTAGCTATTTTTCTCTCAAAATTTGCTTTGGATGATTTTATGAGAGCTCTTAGTTTTTACTTATAGTGATCAAGGGTGTCTTACCTTTTAAGGATTTTGCTCTATCTTGTAGTAGCTTCCTCCTTTTGTTGTAGAGTTTGTTTATGGCTGGGGTCCACCAGACTGGACGCTTGCCTTTGGTACAAAGAGTCTTTGTTTTGCTTGGGATTGCCTTATCCATGCAGTCCTGCAGGTGCTGGTAGAAGGCATTTGTAAGTGATTCAGCGGCTTGAGTACTGTTTTCCGCCAGCTCGGGGGCCTTAAAGGAGACCACACTAGTCTTTAGAAGTGTGAAGTCGGCTTTCGAGAAGTTCTTTACTGTGGTCTTTTTTATTTCAGGTGGGGGTGGGATGAGGACCACCAGTGAGATTAGTTTGTGATCTGATCTCACCAGTGAGGGGTATACTTCTGGTGTTGAACATTGTGCTCCCATGTTCGTGATGATGAGATCAAGTATGTTTTCTCCTCTTGTGGGGATGGTGACTAGTTGTTCCATGGCATTTGAGTTTATGAATTCCAGGAACTTTTGGGCTAGGGTGTTTGGGCTTGAGTAGTGTTCCCAGTCTATATTAGGGTAATTGAAGTCACCTAGTATGATAGTGTTTGGTGATACATTTATCCCCTCTAGTGTTTTCAGGAAGGCCATGTGAGGTTCCTGAGTTTGTGAGGGTGGCCTGTAACATGCTACAATTTGCAGAGCAGTCTTGCCTATGGTTAATTGCACCTGGATGGTCTCCGATGCATCGTGCATTGCCACCAGTCTTGAGGTGTGGGTGTCCTTGATGAATATGGATACCCCCTCCTTTCTTGGTATTGTCCGGATTTTGGGGCGGAACGCATGATAAGAGGTAAAACCTGATAGTGCTGGGGTGCTCTCAGGAGCCTTGAACCAGGTTTCTGTCACTGCACAGACATCGATGTTCTCCATACTGAGAAGGGCCTCGAGTGCGTGCATTTTGAGATTTAGACTTCTGGCATTGAGCAGCATTACCCTTAGTTTTTTTCCTTTTTGGTGTTCTAGGGTGGTAGGTTTAGAATTTGAGCCTTGCCTAAAAAGGCACTATGGGGGTGGCAAGAGCCTTTGCCAATATCCGGAATCCCAGGGGTGACAGGTGCAAGCCATCCCTTGCGAAGCAGCGTGGCTTGTCCAGCATGTCATCCCAGGCAGACAGACATTGGATCCCCTTTGAATGACACCAGAGTTTAAGCCAATTGTTAAAGCTGATCATCTTATCTCTGTATTGTGGCATCATTCTTGGTGAAGGTAGGATACTGCTCAAGGTTAGGGTCATACCTGCCTGGGCTACATAATCAGAGAGCTCCTCAATGTCTCTTTTCATGTAGTCCAAGGAGGTACGTCTCAGGTCGTTTACACCAGCGTGGACAATGACTGAGTCATACTTGTACTTGCTGGCGAGTGACCTGAGTGCTTGCGTTATGTGGCAGATTCTAGCGCCCGACAGGCAGCTTACTGTGACCTTCTCCTTGCTCAATCTGGTGAGTGGGACGTCAGTGTGTCTGACTATGGAGTCACCTATGACAAGAGTGTCTGGCATTGTGTTTGGCCTTAAGGGCTGTGACTGTTTGGCACACTGACTTTGTGGTCTATGTGTTGCATGTGTCTTGGTCTGTGGTGGTAGTTGTTTGGGTGTCTGCTTTGGTGGCCTCTGCTGTTTTGGTAGATTTTTGGTCAGAGCCTCCGAGTATGTTTTTATGTGTTTGTGTGTGTGATATGAGGTTGTGCTAGTGCTATGTGAGACTGGGTTTGTGGTGTGTGTGGTTACCTTCTCCTCCTGTCTGTCTTGCCAGTCCTATGATGAGAGAGCTCAGCCTCCAGTTTGGCTATATATTTGCATCTCTCGCATGTGTTTGTGTTTTGTGGGAGAAGGAGAGGGTTGTCTGTGTACATGAGGCAATTGTAACATTGCCTTAATATTCCCAGATTCATCAGCTGAGCAGGAGATGACACTAGCAACTGACCCCGCGACATGCTAGAAGGAAAAGTTAAGAACTTTGTGTAGATGGGTTTGAGAAGACTTCAAGGGGTGTGGATGATCGAAAAAGGGGTATTAGGCTGGTAGGGTGCTATGTATAATAAAAAGTGCTATATCAGAGTAAAGAGTACTTTGGGTGCAAGTGCTAGGCTATCCGGATAGAGAATAGTCACTTATGAATCAAGTAGATCAAGACTTTATAGGTATAGAATAGGGTAGTTAGATTATCGGTACAGCTTAGGAAGAGATGTTATAAGGGAAAATTTGAAGAGTGGACTTTAGGTAGCCCGAATAGTTTAACCTTGATTAACCGCCGCTGCTCTTGTGTGCTCTTGTGGCAACTCCGCGCTAAAGCGCGCCAAAGCGTGCTTTATAGCAGGGGGCTGGAAAAGACAGGAAATGACCCAAAATGGCCAATAAACTACAAGTTACTGCCTTAAACCACTCCTCTGAGGACAAACAGGCAGCTCAGTACTCCCCACTCTCACTGGTGAGTAAAGAAACTTCCCCCTGACCAAACAAGGAAAATGGAGAAACACAGGAACCAAGACAAAGCCCAGGGATCAGCAAAATCTGGTCTCTGGAACACTAGCTAGGAAAGTATGGAAAACAAGGATATTTTTTTGTTTTTTTTTCAAGTTTTTTTTACAGAAAGGCAGAAAACACAATAAATGCTATACTTTTCGACTAATTGCTATCAAAAGCTAGTACACTTGAGTGTATTAGCCTGTAGTTTAACTTTTAGGCAAAACTTAAACTAGCAAGTGCAGTAAACAGTTTGAGCTTATAAAAACAGTAAAATCAGGTCAAACTTCGATAAAATAAGCAAAAACAGTGGTCGAAAGTCGAAAAAGGTCGAAAAAGCCAAGAAAAATACTTAAATTCTGGAAGGGTAGTCTTTTCCGGTCTCTGCTGCTACAGGAACCCTGCTGGCCACCACGAGGAGCTGTGCTGAGTTCTCAATAGCTGGAAAAGCCTGCCAAAGCGTGCTTTATAGCAGGGGGCTGGAAAAGACAGAAAATGACCCAAAATGGCCAGTAAACTACAAGTTACTGCCTTAAACCACTCCTCTGAGGACAAACAGGCAGCTCAGTACTCCCCACTCTCACTGGTGAGTAAAGAAACTTCCCCCTGACCAAACAAGGAAAATGGAGAAACACAGGAACCAAGACAAAGCCCAGGGATCAGCAAAATCTGGTCTCTGGAACACTAGCTAGGAAAGTATGGAAAACAAGGATATTTTTTTTTGTTTTTTTTCAAGTTTATTTTTACAGAAAGGCAGAAAACACAATAAATTCCCAAATATTTATACACTCCACTTGCTCATGTTCTTTTATATCACATTCCTGCCCTAGGCTGATGTTTTCTTGGTGCTGCAGCTTTCCTGCTTTAAAAGTTGCTATTGCACATTTATCAAGACCAAATTATATTCTTATATCATCTTAGAAAGTTTTGACCACTTGCAGTTGTGGTTTTATTTCCTTATCTGATGAACTATACAGTTTTAAATCATTCACAAAAAGATGGTAAGTCTTTACATATTGTTGTTTTCTGGGAGCCAATCTGTAGCCATGACTTAATCTGTTAAATAAATGGGTTAAGGGCAAGACAAAAGAGCAGCAGTGGCAAAAAATCACCCTGGAATATCACCCTTTCAATTTTTATCCTTGGAATAATAATTTGCCCTTTATCATGGCTTAACTGCAAAGAGGTCTGCCACTGTTTCATGGTTGCTGTAATGTAATCGATCTGTGTAGGGTGTATCCTATACATTTTTAATCACTCTTTTATCTATGAATTTGGAATACTGTCAAATGCTTTTTTGTAGTCTATCCATGCCAAACTTAGATTCTTCCCCTTTTTACAGTTCTCCATTATGACTTTAACAACAAATGATCCTTTGCTCCATATAACTTTCTTTTGTTACCCTTTTGTTCTATTGACATAATTGAGTTTTCCTCTAAATGACTATAAAGTCTGTCTTCATTAATTCTTGTGTATAGTTTATACATTGTCAGAAGGCAAGTTATTGGTCTATAGTTTTTAGGATATCTTGCCAACTTGCCTGAAGTAGGAATATTGTTTTTCCTGTTGTTAACCAGGGTGGTGTCTGTTTGGGGTGCGCATATAAATAGTTCTGACTCATGGCTAAATCTTTGTGTAAAGTTGTTAATACTTTTAGCCTGAAGTTAGGTACTGCATCTGGGCCTGGGGTTTTCCATTTAGGAGCTTTTCTTAATTTTGTTTCACTTTCTCTGCCCATTACTTATCTCATTTCATATCCTGTACATTTGAACATCTTATTCTTTTCTCCTTTTACTTTTTATATCCATTCAGCATCTTTGTTATATTCCACAGGATCTTCATAGATATTTCTCCACAATGTGTCTACCATTTCTTCTTTTTTGGTGGTGTTTCAATTTCTTTTTCTTTGTTTCCCAGTTCTATATAAAACTTTTCTGGGTCATCAATAAATTGCTTATTTTGTACTTTTCCTTTATATTTATCTGCATATCTTCCAAGTTTTTCTGCCTGTGCTATCTTTAGTTTATTATTTGCAACAGTGTTCAATAAATCTTGAACTGTTCTAATACTACTAGTTGCTTTTATCATGTCTTTCTAAGTATTTTTGTTGATCTGTTCCCTCTTCTATACACTTCTAACAGTGACACTTCCTGTCTTAACTGGTTTATAGTTTTCTCAAGTCGATACTTCCATGATGGCATTTGATTTCTCCACTTCTTTGCCTTACTACCATGTGTTTTTGTGGTAAGACTTTATCTGTTATTAATTTAGCTGCACAGTAGTATATCCTATTTACTTATGTTATCAAATTCAAGAAAATCACCCCCCTTCTTACAACCATAAAAAAAAATCAGGAACAATAATAAATTCAACGCCTCCATTTTTCAAACTGAACTTAAAGCCCACAACTGGACAATACTCAAGTCTCTTCCTCTTGAAGAGGCAGTTATCTACTTCAACACCACCTTCCTCAAGATTCTAGATTCCCATGCTCCAATACAGTCCATTAGAACTAAAACCAAAAACGCATCATGGCTCTCTAAGGAAACAAAATCCAAAATCCTATCTAGAAACAAGATGTGGGTCACATGGCGTACCTCTAAAGACCCACACTCCCACCAAACCTTCCAGCAACTTAGAAATGAAACTAAAAGAGTGATCTTAAATGATAAAAAAAACTTCTTCCTCCACCTCCAACACAAACACCTTAATAATCCACAAAAATTCTGAGCAGGCTTAAACAGGCTCCTGCACCCAGGCCAGGCAACCACCCCCACTCCAACAACTTGCAAACAACAGTGCCCTGTAAACATTGCTAACACATTCAATAGTTTCTTCACAGAAACTATACAATCCCTGGCCACACAATTCAAACAAACAACCAGCCCACTCCACTACCCATGCCAGCAGAATACTACAACTACATCAGATCATCTATTTACCTTCGATCCAGTACCCATATCCTCTATAACATCTCTTCTTAAAAAACTAAAACCCACTAAGCTAGCAGCTGACCTTCTCCCAGCTGAGTTTCTGCAAAAAGCAGCTGAGGCCATTTCCTATTCCGTCTCCATAATCATAAACCATACCTTGTCAGAAGCCTTCATCCCCTCCATATGGAAAATGTCCCACATTATTCCTCTCCATAAAGGTGGTAGCTCACTAGAGCTAACCAACTACAGACCTATAGCTATACTCTCACCCCTGGCCAAAATTATGGAAAAGTGTGTCCACAAACAACTGATGGAACACCTCACCAAAAATAAAATTCTAGCCAACTCCCAACATGGCTTCAGGCCAAATCACAGTACCACATCAGCCCTACTATCCTTTTCTAATACCATCAATAACTTCAGAAACAATAATAAACTATCATCTGCTCTTTTCTTAGACCTCTCCAAGGCCTTTGATATGGTGAACCACATTCAACTCCTCCATACATTAAAAAAACTATCACTCAGCAATTCCACGCTGAAATGGTTCCAACCCTACCTGTCCAATAGGCAACAGGCTGTTCTATGACAGGACAAATTATCCACATGCCTACCTGTTACACTTGGAGTTCCCCAAGGATCTATTCTTGGCCCTCTTCTCTTCACCATCTTTGTTAATGACCTGCCCACAATCACCCCCCATGCCACATGCATTCAATATGCAGATGATTCGTCTATCATCAGCACTGCCTCCAACCTGGCAGACCTCACTGCTTCAACCCAAGACACCTTCAACCTAATAGAAAAATGGTTTTCAAGTCGTCAACTAGTTCTCAACCCCAACAAAACAAAACTACTTACTTTCTCACCCACTAACAAGACTCTTCCCCCCACCTTCTCTATTACATCCTCCAATGGAATCACTATATCACCAGAAGCTCACACAAAGCTATTAGGTGTTACCATTGATAACTCCCTTAAATTTGACACCCATTTCAATCTAACCATCAAAACCGTCAATAAAAAGCTTGGCTCTCTCTATAAAGTAAAACACTTTCTCACTCCTCACGCTAAAATTACAATTGCCAGCACACACCTATCAACTCTTTTCTATGCCTCCCCCCTCTTTACAAACCTAAACAAGACAACCCTTAACAAACTTGCTTCTTGTTACAATCACATAGCTAGATTTGCCACAAATTCCACCTTTAGAACGCACCACTGCACTAACTTGAAGCAACTAGGGTGGTTAGAGTTTTCCAGCCAACTCCATTTCAACCAACTCAAAACGGCTCACCAGATACTGTATCACCCAGAGAAAACACCAGCTCTGAAAAACATCATTCACCTCTATATTAACCTGCAATCTTTACGCTCCACCAATAAGATCTTAGCTCAAACTACCAAAGCCAATAATTCTGCTGGGGATTCGCTATTCTCAAACTTTGTAGGTAAAATGTGGAACTCCCTACCGACCATGCTCACCTCAGAACCTTCACTCCTACAATTAAAAAAAAAGCTTAAACCCCATCTCAATACTCTCTGGCAATGTCCCTGTTCCAAACCTGATTAACCACTATCATTTACCCTTCTCTTACCTTACTATCCTTAACTGCTTTTTAACAAGGCGCCTCGCCTTTGTAACTGACCTATGTTTTTTTTTTATATGCTGCTGTTATTTTTTTCCCAAGATGTGATGTATCTTTATATTGTATTTAGAACTCAACTATCTTCCTTTTTTGCATTAACAATGTTCATATGTCTGTTATGTACCTGGAGCTTTTCTCCCCGGGCCTCCGCTGAAAATGGACATGTATCCAGTCGGACTCTCCCGGTTAACAAATGTAAAATAAATAAATAAATATGTTATACTGCATGAATTTCTGTGAACAGTCCTAATTATTGTATTCATTTGTTTTATCAAACTTTTAACATTTTGGGTCTTACTGAATTTCTGTAGTCTATCTCTTTTATTGATCTTAATATGTCTATCCATCTCTATTAGATCATTTTCTTCTAAACTGAGGGCATGTTCTTTGTTCTGCACTTCCTGCAGGCAGTCTACAGAAATTTCCAGAGCATATTCCCATGCCATTTTTTCTTCAGTTTTATCCTGTGTCATATGTTCTCTTTCATATGGGAATTCACTAACCTATCAGTCCACAACATTGACTGTGTCAGAGTTACGACAGTTTCCTGTTCCTTCCCTTGCTGTGCAGCTCCAACTGAACTTTTGTACTGGTTTCCTACTGAAGGCTGCAAATTATCTTCATATGGTACCTCATCAGATGTTTCCCACTCCACTGGTTTCTCCTTAATTTGGGGATCTGATATTCCATTCTGCTGTGGTGTTATCAGAGATTGCTTTGTTATACTGAACCATTCAATTCATAGGTAATCCATAACTCAGTTTTTATTTCTTTAACTTCTCCATTACTAATCCGCTTTTCTACTTTCCCTCTTTGTTTTCTTATTTTTTGTATTGTAAAATTTTCCCTATCTGGATGCCTTTACCTGTATTTCTCTTCAAATCTATTTGGTGCTACTCTTTTTGTATTCATTACTTTTGCTTTTTCCTTTGCATAAAACTTGCACCATATTAACTCTCTTTTTTCTTTCCCATGTCCATATTTCTTCTTCAGATTTCTCTGTTCCTCCTACTTCTCCTTATTTGGATGACAAATTGTTCCATCATACTGTTATATAATCTGTGTTTGACTTTCTACACTAAATCCTTCATTTCACAGATATTCCATAACTTCAGCTTCGTTTTTTTTTTTTTAATTCAGCTTTACTAATTTTCTATTCTATGTTCCCCCTTTGTGATCTTATTGTTTGTATTCTGAAATATTTCATATCTGGGAGTCTTTGCCTATATAATTTTCTCAGAATATCTTTTGAGACTGCTTTCTTTTTATATTAATTTGGCTTTCTCCTTTGCATAAATATTGTACCATATCAGATCTCTTTCCCATGTCCATATTTCTTTTTTATACCTTTCAAAAATGTGTAGATTTTGTTCTTTATATTTTTGCACTTCCTCAGTTGCTTCTTTTTCCAAGCAATACAAGGTTATATAATGTTTTTTCATGAATCTGTTCAAATTTGCATTTGAAGCTTTTGACACTTTTTCTTTTGTATTTTTTCTTTCCTCTAAATTCTCTCTTAATCTTTTTGTATATCTTTTGTCTGAAAATTCTGGGCTTCTTGCATAATAGTAACAATACAATTTTTTTTCATATCCTCAATAGTCTATGCTAATCATCTTTATGGCTCTTTTTTATCCTATTAGTTTTTGTGATTTTTGTGGAATACTACTTCCTTCTACAATGGGGGGTGGGGACATCCTCCCCATGAGCCTATCCTTCCCCCTTTGTAGGAATGTTTCAATGGTTTGAGGATTCTACACTGTCATTTTTCTCCATTCCTGGCACCACTGTGCCTGTGTTAAAGGGAAATACTGCCAGCCCAGCTATCTGGAATATTGTAAATAATTTTATGTAATTTGTGAATATTGATATGATTTATACAGAAGTAAGTGTAATGTACTGAGCTAAAATGTAACTATAGCATGCTCTATTGGAATAAAACAGGAATGTACCTGCACTACTGTGATTGTTTCGATGTATATCTTTAATGGAAACTGGAACACAGGAGGTTAACTTGAAAAACAAATTCAGAGAAAATAGTTGAAATTAAATTGTTTCATAACCACATAATAAAAGATATGTTATCTCTCAGTTTCAGTGCAGTAGCAGACACAATGTCTAGAGCTAGAATTTTTGCATTGTCTTGAAAGAGAATTAATTACTAGGTTTAAGATATAGAAGTGTTTTATTGTTTTATGACTTCCAGGATCTGCAAACATCTGAGAGATGTGTATTTTTCACAGGGAGGTGCTAAAATTCTGTTAGTTTTTGACAAAGGGAGTTTAGCTTGGGAACTGAAGTCAAGTGACAAAAAGTGATGTTATCCAAGCTAACCCAACAGTAATATTTGATATTAATTTAAGAACTGTCTCAGAGAGAGACTGTGCATTTTGTATTTTGTCTTTCACCTAACATCAGCTGGAAACATCCACTCACCTCTGCAATTTCCTTGCTGTAAGCAAGTTTTTAGGGCATATCAACTCTTTTAGATTCAGATAGGAATATAGTAAAATGTAGATTAGATGTTTTCTTTATTTATTTGAGTCTGTCCTTCAATGTTTGTTTTAAATATTTCCTATGATTTTGAACTCTGATGTAACTGATTACTTACTGAGTATTGTCTTGTTCTTTTATTATTTATTATTAAATATATTTAAACCTTGTAATTGTGGCTGGTCTGTTTAGAGATATTTAAGCTCTTAGAGTACTTGAATATCTATTTGACACTGTACAGGGCACTCCTAAATAGCCTTACTCTTGGTCAGACTACCATTTGGATTAATAGTAACATTATACAGCAGGACTGGACATCCTTTGCTAACAACCATAAAGTAGCTGATATGAGTTAGCTGGTAGCAGTGAAAACTACCTTATAGTCTGGGCAGAAGGGGGCATAGATAGTAAACCTGTGCCAGCCTTTCCCAGGTGTGTGTGTGTGTGTGTGTGTGTGTGTGTGTGTGTGTGTGTGTGTGTGTGTGTGTGTGTGTGTATGTGTGTGTATATAAATAAAATCTCAAGCAGTGTATGTCAGCTGCTGGATCAGGGACACAAATCACTCGTTGGACAGAGAGGGTACTGGAGATCTTGGTTTGGCCACTCAGCTGAGATCTCAACCCTATAGCTGTGCCAGTGGGGAATCGTATTGCAGATCTGGAGAAAGAGGGAGAAACCGCCCCCAGACTGACTGTGATCTCTCTGTGCTTTTAAGGAAAATTGTGCTTTACTGTGTGTGTACCTGTCATCCTCAGAGTGTGTACTTTCCCCACTGTTGCCAGTAGTGAGAATTGAGGCACCTTGATTACTGGGCCAGTGCAGGGGTGTCACAGTGCTGTCCAGGATTGGGCACATTTTTATCCTGGGACTTGTGCACCCAGCTGTCTTTTTTATTTTCTAACCTACTTCTGTCCATGATATATGCTATATCAATGTCGTCTTGGTGAGATTTTGTAAAAACTGGGTCCACCTCATGAAGGTACCACGACTTGAGGCCGAATTAAATTCCAGCAATACTACTCTCCTTTGCTTGCTGATTTTATCATTTACATTTCGGAACCCAAAACTTCCCCTGTAACATGGCACTTTAAAAGTATAAATTCAATATGTATTACATACTCCCCCGGATTCACAAATCCTCCATGTAAGACTTAATAAGTCTTACTCAGAGGCTGCAGTTGAACAGTATGATGTCAGCGTGCCATGAATATTCATGAGGGCACACTGACTCAACCGTAACTCTTACACGGACTGAGTATGAAAGCAGGGGGGAGTGTCCGACTGCCGAGCAGTCTAAATGTCCACGCCTCTGCAAGTGTAGTAAAAGCAATGTCAACACACAAGAGCAAGTTCGCTCAAATGTACTTGCACCCAACACCACACTCCCTGACACTGTAAACCCCCATCACAGTTATAAAAAGTAAAATATATATTTTTTTTAAAATCCACGATATAGCTGCCCGTATTTGTGCGTGTGTGCGCGGGTGTGCCCATTGCTTAGCCATAGTAAGCAATTCCGACATGGAAGAGCATAAGAAAGAATGTTTATACAAATCACACCAAATTGCAATAGCATAATGGTAGAGCGTATGCACAAAGAGGAGGCATTCACGGTTCAAGTTCCACCACTCCCCTTCTTATTTATGTTTTAATTCAGTATTTGAAATAATACCAGACAATATATGAATAAAATTTTATTAAAAGCAGTGACATGGCCAATGTATCAGTGAACAAAATATATATTTTTAAAGGACCCAGATATATGATAGGCTGCTGTTAAGCAACGCTTTACCCAGTGAAACACAGGTACCCATAGTTTAACAGCGCTTTATCCAGCTAAACACAGGTGCCCATAGTTAAATAGCATTTTACCCAGTGCAATATAGTTGCCCAAAGTTTAAAAGCGCTTTACCCAGCGCAATGTGTTTGCGTGGATGTGTGCGACGTGCCAACCAGGGCACCATAGGGTACCGGGAAGCAACGTAGAGCAAAGTTGCTTAAACGCAGCCACACCCCCTAGCCTGTCTAGACAGTATTAAAATAAGACAATGACAAGGTTCGAACCCAGGACCCTGTGCATCATAATCAAAGTACAGAACCACTAAGCCATGACAACATAGAGGAAGCAGCCACTATTAAGATTCATATACTTACGAATGGTAGTTTAACCATTATTAAGCAAGTCTGCAGTCAGCCGAGAATTTTACAAAATGGCCAATCACAAAAAAGTGCGGGAAATGTGGCATATTTAAGCCCCATAGGCGGGAATACTCGCCATAACTGATTGTAGCTCACATTTGCAGTCAGAATGGGAGGTGCAGGAGAGGGTTCACGCTTCCGAGTGCAACGTTGGGGCATCAAGGAGTCCAAATACATGGTTTGGCTCCTTGTCCACTGTCATGAGACAATACTTCTCCAGGGCCAGTTCCAAGGGATGGAGTACAAGGCAGAGGCTTGGAACCGATTAGCTCATGACCTCACCAGTGCCACAGGCATTCCCCGGACTGGTGAGCAGGTCCATCACCACCATGCAGACCTGAAGAGACAAAAGCAGGACCGCCTGAACCAGTGGCTACAGGACCCATGGGATGCAGAATGCCCCACAACTGAGTATGTAGCCATGGAATGCAGTATGTAAGAATTGATAATGGAGTATGTATAACAGATAGGTATGTCTCAATATCCCTTCATTTACTTAACAGCTGCAGGTGACCATGCTACGAATCAGCAAACCTATACTGATAGGCTGCTAAGGCTGCACCACCAGGCAGGTTAGTGATTATTCTGCATGTATTGTTATATAAAATATGGGATAGAGCATGAAAGAAAGTGTTGTAGTCCAATAAAACAGCCATAGAATTGCCTGAATAAGACCTCTGCATGTACTGCCAGAAAAAAAATGTCAGAGAGGCAGAAAAAGAGTGTAGTAACCCATTAAGAAAGGTAACATATGTCTGGAATAATATCTCTGCAGGCACTGTCATATAACATAAGTGAGTGAGCCTGAAAAAAGATTGTTCTAACCTATTAACAAAGGTATAATATGTCTTGAACATGTCTGCCATAAACACCGTTAAAACAAATAAAGGAGTGAGCCTGTGGAAAAGTGTTCAATGTCATTAATAAAGGTCTAAAACCCAGAGTGTGTCTGTGTCACAGAGTCTGAAATGTTGTTGTACCCTTGCATTATACAAACAGTACTGTTTGAAAATGTGCTGGCAACCCAGAGTTATGCAGTCCCATATAAAGTGGGTGATGGAAGTGCTAGTAGCTGTGAAACATATATACAGTCCACAATAGTCAGTTACTGGCTGGCATGAATAAATAAACCTGGCACACATGTAGCATGTAATTATTCACCAGAAATGTGAGTGTGTGTTAAGAAATGCAGGGTTCTGTACAAATCGAAGTGAAAATGTCATGTGAAAACATCCCAGATATGTAGATAAAGAAATATAAATGCAAACAAGAAATATGTAGCAGTAATACCTGCATCCTGGACAGTTAGTATGTCAGATATAAGTCAGGCATATATTGAACTAGCCAAACCCATGACACAACCTGATGTATTGTGGCAAGTGTAATAATACAGGTAGGGGATATACACTTGCAGTCACTCGGAATGTAGTGTAGACTAAAAGGTCATTATAAGATGTTAACCGAAGTTTTTTCTACACCCTACCAAATGTGCATAAACCATGCAATTCCACACCTCAACGGGTATGTGTATCCTTAAGTATTTGTTGGGACATATGTCCTATTGTTTTATAAATATTTGCATTGATGTTGATGCATGTGCCCTGTTCAAACACCACGTTCATGGTGGCCTGTTGCTACCAAACATCCCTGCATGCTGTTGGAATATCCACTGTCATTCAATATATGCATGTGTTATGCTTGCTGTTCAACTGTTGGAACCTTGGTGTGTTGGGTTAATGGGAATATTACTGCATGCTGTTACAACTAATCTGGAATGCTGTTGTTTATGTTGTAATTAAACACACCTAATCACAGAACGTAAGGGAAGGCCGGTCCCAGTGGACCCACCTGTCCCTCCTCAGTTGGCGAGTGCACCTGGCACCAGCAGCTCCGGTGCCCAGCCCGGACTCCCCTCCTCTGTAGGTCCTGTGCCACCTTCGGGTGGAAGCATTGCAGGGGATGGGGCTCGTCCCCCCCCATGCAAGCATGGGTGGAGAAGGGCCACCTGTCACCCTTCGAAGGGTCCGGGCTGTGGTGCTTAGGGAGATCCAGCATTCAGTCGCTGATCCCCTAAGCCAGCTTGAGGTGAGAGTGGCATGTCTCTCGGGTGAGCCTGCCCATCCTACTCAACCCCCAGCACAGCCACCCTCGGAGCTGTGAAGGTGCAGTGGTGACTGCCCATGGGTGGGGATCTCAGTTCCGCTGTTACCATCTGTGGGCTCATGGGCTTGCGATTTCCAAACAACCTTCCCCATCAATTGTGTTCACCCACCCCATGTGTCAAACTCTGCCCCTGTATGCTTCTTGTTTGTCTTGTCTGTTTACCTCCCCAACCTACCTCCCCAAATATACCTACATCCTCTACCTCACATTCCACTCTCACCTGAAAAAAAATTTAAAAAAAGGGCAATATGTTCCCACAAAAAAAATCACGCCCCATACATAGCTGCCCAATTCGCATACATGTCCGCTGGACATGTAAACTGATAATTCTAACTGGCAGTACAACATATTTTGTTGTTCTCACCCCTCTGTCAGGGGTGGAAGGTTTCAAATTTCACACCAAATTTCATACATACACACAGCTGTTGCTGGTAAAGAAATGGGCAGTTATGGACCTTCCCTACACCCATCCTGCACATCCCGAGCTTGTTTCCCTACTGTCTTTCCCTCTTTGTGCCCCTTTTTTCACCACTTTCCTATCTCCCCATTTTCTTTTCTTTAAAAGAAATTAGCGCGGTGGTTAGCGGGAGTAAGCACTTTTAAGCAGTAGTTAGCAGGTTTAAGCGAGTGTCCGCATGTGTGCACTTAGCTAAGCATTGCTAAGCATCACGCAAACCCTCTTACAACTACTTAGAAGTGCCTTAGTCACTCTGCATGACAAGGCCCTTGTACTCTCAGCAGCAAAATAAAATACCCTTGTCAGTCTCGAACCCAGGATCTTGGACTCACCAGTCTGCATGAAGTACCACTACACCACAGCAAATATACAATAACTTAGTGCTGAAAGCAATATATCATGCATTACCATGAGTGAATGTAAAGGGAAAATAGGAATGGCATAACACAAATCTTGTTCTGTGGGCCTTAACCAGCAGGTGTTGTGGAATTGCATGACATGACTGTGAAAAGAGAATCAGCCATGCTAGTAGGGAATAAGGATACAGTAGCACCTTACAAACCCCCACACAGTATCAGAGCAGGATAAACACTGGCATATTTTCATAGGTCACAGGCCAGACCTCCCAACAGTGACTGCTCTACAGTGATGACCCTGATTTGTAAACAAATGTTAGCTGTGCCCCTCTGACTCCCTGTGAAATGTACTAACAGTAGGCAGAAAGGTGTTGAATCTCACTTAATGACAAATGTCAATAAGTGAGAGTAGACACCGCTTGCACGTCCGAAAAGGTGTAGTAATACATATGCTCTGAATCCCCCAAAGTCTGAACTGCAAAATGTCTGAAATATATCACAGGTGTATCCCAGTTATATGTACCTTTCCCTGAGGCTGTTCAAATATATACGTGAGAGTATCTGAGGCCTGGAAGAGTCAGAAACACACAGGCATATCAGCTTGTCTGCTGTTACACACTCTGCAAATAGCTGTAGAATGAATCCCACAAGCATGTCCTTACGTAGAAGTACAACACAGAAATATCAAAGGATGTAGCCATGTACAGCTAGCAACCACCTGTGACAATGCTATTGTTCAGGTGCTGAAAAGACTGCTGTGGTGCACAAAGAATACTAGGCTGACTTTGTTTACCATCTGGATATGTCCACAGGTGGGAGCTACTCAGACAGACTACTAGCCTTCATAGACTTACAGGTACACAGCAACTCTGCATATTCAGTAAGATAAACATCACACAATAATAAAAAATGCACTCTGCACCCCTACCCAAAGGTACTATATACCCGTGTAGTCAGGCACAACCAAGGGTGTAGGTAGGCATACACAGTAGTGAAATATGTCCAGTTGTCCTGAGCAGACTGTGCTAATGTCAACACAAACAAACCACAAACTGTTCAGAAGTGAGTAACATACTAATGACAGTGTAGCAGTTCACAAACAGTGCATGTGCCTGATATTCATAATTGGTAGTACAACACACTTAGTTGTCCTCACCCCTCTCTCAGGGGTGGAAGGTTTCAAATATCCCTCCTAATGTATTGTATATGCACAGCTGTTGCTGGTAAAGAAATGGGCAACTATGGACCCTCTCCACACCCATCCTGTACATCCCGAGCTGGTTTCCCTACTTTCTTCCCCTCTTTGTGCACCCTTTATCACCACATTCCTATCTCCCCATTTACTTTTCTGTCAAGGAAATGAGCTCAGGGGTTAGCGGGAAGTGAGCACTTGTAAACAGCAGTAAGCGGGTTTGCACCAGTGTGCGCATGTGTGCGCTTAGCTTAGCATTGCTAAGATATGATAAGCTAAGCCAAGCTTGGCTTAGTATTGCTAAAATAAAATCAGCTAAGCTAAGCTTAGCTTAGCATCACTAAGCGTCACACAAACCCGCTTACAACTGCTTAAAAGTGCCTTAGTCACTCTGCATGACAAGGCCCTTGTACTGCTCAGCAGCAAAATAAAAAACATTGTCAGCCTCTAACCCGGGACCTTGGGCTCACCAGTCTGCATGAAGTACCACTACACCACAGCAGATATACAACAACTTGGTGCTGAAAGAAATATAACATGCATTACAATGAGTGAATTTAAAGGGAAAATAGGAAAGCTGTACGAATACATTGCAATAACTACTGTTGTATGCCAGTTAATTCTCTAATTGGAAAAGAAAGTACATACTCCCATGTATCCAGTGTTAGCATTAGGAGGTGTGAGTAAACCTACACAGTGAGAAGAGTGTACTGGAAGAAGCAACAGTCAGGTTTCAGTACAACATGCATTTCACTGGCTACAACCCATCTTCAGATATGAGACATATACCAACATTCTGACTAAGACAACAGTGTCCACAGCAAACAAGCATGGTCCCCACTTTGCAAAACTGAAAGGGCTACGCCTACCTAACCTATCATTTTATAGCAGTGTCCTGAAATCACAGTGAGAACTGCAATTACCACACAGCAGGTTGCATGCAACTACTAAATACCTAGAAAAGCAGACTGTATCTGCTGTCCACACATGCAATAATATCATTGCAACAACTGGGAGAGAAAGAGAGAGCATGAGCGAGAGAGACAGACAGAGACAGACAGACACAAACAGGCAGAAGGAGACATATGCTGAAAACAAACAGCAACACACAGAGGAAACAAAACCAAAAAAATAAATAAATAAATAAATAATAAAAAAATAAAAAAACAACACCTACAACAGATGGAGGTGAGGAATACAAGAGTAAGGTATGTAACAGATATGTATTTGGTGACATCCGAAAGATGTGTCTGAAGGGTACTGTACATATTGTGAATCATCCATATGTGGCAGCAGTCTGTATCTATATGTACATGCACATTTACATAGGGCAAGGGACATACTGCAATTGTTAGTGAAGGCTGGACATAAGTATGTTGTTGAAGGCTGCTATGTGCACATATGTATGTAGGTTGTAGTATGTGGCATTGCAGACAGCAAGCAGTGTCAGTATATATCATGTGGTGTTAAACGCTGTGGGACTGAGCTACAGGCAGTGAGGCCTGCTACAGCTATATGGCCTGACGACAGCAGAATGCATTCTGCACAACATTGTGCAATAGTATTACATAACCGTATGTCTCACAACTGTTGCATAATTGATATCCGCACCATGAAAGGTGGGCAGTATATGTGTCTATATGTGCAGCTCTATGTACAGCAATGGATGTTCACATGTATATATATATATATATATATATATATATATATACATATATATATATATATATATATATATATATATATATATATATATATATATACATGTATATATACATATATATGTGTGTATAGATATATAGATGTATATATGGATATATGTAGATATATATGGATATATATGGATAAATATAGATATATATCGATATATATGGATATATATAGATATATAGATATATATGGATATATATGGCTATATGTAGATATATATAGATATATATAGATATGTATGGATATGTATGGATGTGGATAGATATGGATAGATATGGATAGATACAGATAGATACGGATAGATATGGATAGATATGTATATATGTATGTATGTGTACACATATATATATATATATATATATATATATATATATATATATATATATATATATATATATATAAGAGAGTGAGGGAGACATGGGGTCATATGTACTGCAACAGGTACCTGTTGTCCAAGGCATGGACTGAACACCAGTGTTGATACCGCAGTGCCATACCGCATTCAAAAACACCTTACGCAGTAACTTTTATTTATTTTATTTATTTTATTTTATTTTACATTTGTTTACTGGGCTGGTCTGACTGGATATATTTCCATTTTCAGCAGAGGCCCGGGGAGAAAAGCTCCACATAGAGACAAAACACAGTTACATTATACATAAAAAGAAAAAATAAGTAGCAGGTTAAACATGATTCAAGACTACATTACAGAATTCTACATACATACCCTGTAGAGAAAACAATTAAGTTGTAGTTATAGAAATACAAAATAGAAAGGTTCTGTAACAGTAAAATATTTGTGGCAAGAGTAGAGCACATTCAGCAAATTTCTTATACATTCAAAATTCTTTAATGGATTGTAATAGATGCTACTTGTAAAAGAAGTAGATTGTTAGGGAAACTTCTCAAAGTGTAGGTAGTAGAGAGCGAATAGAAAGAAGGTGTTAAAGAGAGAGAGAGAAAAAAAAATGTGGAAGTCACAATTTTAGTCAGGATTGAAGCATGGGCATAACCAGTGTATTTTAAGGTGTTTTTTCAGCTTTTGTTTAAAGAGAACAGGGGAGGGAATAGAAGTTAGAGCAGTCAGTAGAAGATTCCAATATTTATCGATGGTATTGGAGAATAGGGAGTCACCAGCAATGTTATTAGACTTAGTTAAGGTTACTAGAAGTTTGTTTGGAGAGCGTAATGAATTTAGGTTAGTGTAAGGGGTAAATAGGTTAGAAAGTATAGGTGTGTTATTAGGTTGGTAAAATATCCTATGGACAAAGGTGAGTTGGGAGAGTATCAACATGCTTTTTAGTTCAAGCCAGTGGAGTTGCTCTAGGTTCAGACAGTGGTGAGTTCTAAATTGGTTCCCAGTAACAAACCTAGCAATACTATTGTAAGTATTAGCCAGTTTAGAGAGATTATTTTTCTTTAGGTTAGTGTATATAGGTGAAGCATAGAGAAGAGTAGAAATAAGATGAGAGTGGGCAAGTGTAGCTTTGGCTATAGGAGTTAAGAACATTTTAATTCTGTAGAAGGAGCCCAGTTTTCTATTTACAGTTTTGACAGTATTGTTAATGTGGTTATCAAAGGTAAGGTTATTGTCTATAGTGACACCTAGCAGCTTGGTGGTCGAGTCAGGGGATATAAGGGTGCCATTCTTGGATAAGATAGAGAATTCTATTGGGGAGGACCTAATAGTAGGCTCAAAGAGCAAGAGTTTGTTTTTTTTAGCATTCAAAAGGAGGCAGCATTTTAAGAACCATGCCTCAACTGTGTTAAATACATTTTGTGTTAGTGTTTGTAATTCTGAAATGGTTTTAGCAGAACATATGAGTGTAGAATCATCTGCGTATTGTATGCATGTAGCTTGAGGTATAGCTACTTGTAGGTCATTTATGAATAAGGATAATAGAAGAGGTCCAGGAATAGAGCCTTGGGGGACACCAAGTGAGACTGGCAGAAGAGATGAGAGTTTGTTATCCCAGAGAACTGCCTGTTTCCTATTGCTGAGGTAGGAAGTGAACCAGTGAATTGCCTTGGGTTCTAAAGAAAGAGATTCTAGGATTTTTATGAGCAGGGGGTGGTTGACCATATCAAAGGCTTTTGACAGGTCTATAAAGAGTGCTGATGAGAGAATATTCTTGTTGCGGTTTTTATTGATGAAATCAGTAAAGGAAAGGAGAGCTGTGGTGGTACTATGAAATGGCCTAAAACCGTGCTGGCAGTTAGTTAGTATGTTATGTTTAGTTAAGTGACCCATTAACTGATAGTGAATACATTTCTCCATAATTTTTGCTAAGGGTGATAAGAGTGCTATAAGCCTGTAATTAGAGTACTCGTTTGAGTTGCCTCCTTTATGTAGGGGGATAATGTATGAGATTTTCCAGATATCAGGGATGGTTTCTTCACTAATGGTTCTGTTTATAAGGATGGATATGGGGTAGGCTACTACATTAGCTGCTTTTTGAAGGTATTCTGATGGTAGCTGATCAGCAGAGGGGGTACAAGGTTTAAGTTTTTGGATAAGTTTTTGGATAAAGGTGGTAGAGATGGGTTGTAATTAGAAAGTAGGCAGATTTGAAGATGTGTGGTTAGGGATGCTAGAATTGTCAATGGTAAGGTGAGAGGCTAGTGAGTTAATGGTATCAGAAAAAAGGAATTAAAGGCATTAGCAGTTTCATGAGTTGTATTCTTTTCAGACCCAGAGGGGGAGGGTGTAGTAGTCTGGCCTGGGTGAAGTAGTCTATTTAAGGTTGACCAGAACCTTTGGGGCTTGTTGTGATTCATTTGCTGCAGTTTACTATAGTAGTTCATTTTGTCTGTAAGTATGGCTTTTTTGGTACTATTTCTTAAGTGTCTAAAGGTTTGCTGATCAGAGGATAATTTGCTAGCTCTCCACTTAGCCCATGATTTGTTTCTTAGTAATAGTTTTTGTCTTGTTTCTTTAGTTAGCCAGGGGGCAGGCTTAGATTTGACTCTAATAGATCGTTTTGGTGCATGGTTATCAAGGATTGTTAAGAATTTGGTATTAAAATATTTAACAGCATCTTCAAGTGGGAGAGTTTTTAGAGGGTTCCAGTTGCAGGCATTAAGTTCAGTTTTAAATAATATTAGGTTAAAGTGTTTATTACATCGTGAGATCCTGTAGGTTGG
Organism: Protopterus annectens; assembly: GCF_019279795.1. NCBI lineage: Eukaryota > Metazoa > Chordata > Ceratodontiformes > Protopteridae > Protopterus > Protopterus annectens. Next base: position 1,256,223,974 of record NC_056735.1, on the reverse strand, counting down.
GGTGTTAGTAGTGACGCTCTTTTGTCTTATGATGTAAGTTAAAGTATGGTCACTTACGTCATCAGGTAAAGTACCTACTAGATAAGTTTGTTGTTTGTTAATAAGAATCCAATCTAATATACTTTCTTTGTTGTTAGGTTTATTGATTCTAGTAGTGGTGTTTATTGTCTGAGTAAAGCCATAAAGATTAATGTGCGAGGAAGAGTTGTTAGTATTGACTGAGGACCAGTCATGGTTAAGATCTCCTAATATGATAGTTTCTTGTGGGTAAGAAGAAGACACCCAACTAAGGATATTTTCTATTATGGTAGAGTTATTTCCAGGAGGTAGATAGATACAGATAATACAGATTGACTTGTTTGGGTTTAATTGTAGTTTAGAAATAAGGAGTTCAGTCTTAGTATCTTCCAGTGGGTTATAGGGTACTGAGGAGATGTGTAATCCCATCTTAAATAGCAGTGCTACTCCCCCACCTTTATGTGTAGTGCGGTCCAGTCTCAGTATATTGTAACCTGGGGGAATTATTTCATTATCTTTAGTACAAGGTTTTAACCAAGTTTCAGTTAGACAGAAAATATCAAAGGAGTGATATTCAAAGAGAGTGTGGAGATAGGTGACCTTGTTGTTAATACTTTGGATATTAAGATGCCCCATAAGTAAGGCATTTGAATCAGTGGTTAGTGTAGGAAGGGTGGAGTTTGTGATAATATGTCTAGTTTCAGCAGAGGTATTAGTGGGTCCTGGGTTAGGATGTATGTCACCATCTTTTAGGGATGAAGTTTTAAATTGTAACGATGGTTTACAGGAAAAGCTGGTTAGGTATTTTAGTCTCCTTAACATAGGATTATTAAATTTAATATGTGAAAGTCGATGGTATTTGGCTAGGAGGTAGTTAAAGGTGGATGTGATGTTTAAATGAGTTAATTTTTGGGTAGTAAAATCAAAGGCTGTTTGTTTGAGAGAGTAATTGATGTGGTAATTATTTGCCTTTTCATAAGAAGTAAGGAGATAAGACAGTGTGAGAACTAGAGAAGGTATGAGTAAGAGGATTAGCTTGGCTAGGTTGCTTTTAGTTATAGGAGTCTTAGATAGGGTACTGTTAGTTTTGGAAGACATACTGCAAAGAAGAGTTATGGAACCTTACAGAGATAGAGTTAGGATATAACTACAATATAAATTATGGGAGGGTATGGTCTTTATTAGGAAGTAATAGCTACAGGTATGTGAGGAAGGTAAGATAGTATAAGAGAGGGTATTATGGAAAGTAGAATAGTAGAGAAGAGGTGGAGTTATATCAATTGGTAGTTTGTCAGGGTAGGTTGTTTTTAAAAGGGGGTGTGGTGAGGGAAGTATAAGTGTAGAAGCACGTGGGGTGGGTGGGATAAGGGGGTAGGGAGGGGAGCGAAGTGGGTCAGAACCAGTTAGTGGAGAGAGTGGAGCCAATCAGTCCTTTCAGTGAAGCTAAGCACTGAAGTCGCTTAGCAAGGTAAGACAACTCCTTATTAAGGGAATGTAATATTACAGTTACTACTACAGCTAATTTACAAGTTAAAGTAAGAAAACCTTGTTGAGGGAATATAGTAATTAAGTCAATATAAATCCAGCAACGTCTTACTTTAAAAGTGGAGTCTACTGTTAGATCTTTTGATTAGAAATTATACCTAAGCCAGAGAGTATCATTAGGCAGTACAGAGATCCAGGACAAGTGAATTAAATGCTAGCAGACGCTGTGTACTGCTGCCCTCTAGAGGCGTAGTGGGGAAAGGAATTTAACTATAAATGTTTGAATAAATAATAACTAGCAACTACAAGGAAGGGAAAAGGAATATAAAATGACCTCAGTTAGTTCAGCGAGTGTGCAAATCCCGTTTAAACTACTGTAGCAATGTTACAAGACAAAAACATGCACATACAGCAAATTCTGTGAGGCTGTCAACTAGAGCCAACACTGTGAGGTAGTAGGGATGCGTCCTGGGTGTCCACGCTATAGTGGCCTGCCTTGTAGCTTCAGAGAAATTTTGTGAAAAATTAGCAGGGAGGGGGACAACCCGATTAGGAACGCTGGGCTTCCAGGAGCAAATTCTGTGAGGCTGTCAACTATAGCCAACACTGTGAGGTAGTAGGGATGCGTCCTGGGTGTCCACGCTATAGTGGCCTGCCTTGTAGCTTCAGAGAAACCTTGTGAAAAATTAGCAGGGAGGGGGACAACCCGATTAGGAATGCTGGGCTTCCAGGAGCAAATTCTGTGAGGCTGTCAACTATAGCCAACACTGTGAGGTAGTAGGGATGCGTCCTGGGTGTCCACGTTATAGTGGCCTGCCTTGTAGCTTCAGAGAAACCTTGTGAAAAATTAGCAGGGAGGGGGACAACCTGATTAGGAACACTGGGCTTCCAGGAGCAAATTCTGTGAGGCTGTCAACTATAGCCAACACTGTGAGGTAGTAGAGATGCGTCCTGGGTGTCCACGCTATAGTGGCCTGCCTTGTAGCTTCAGAGAAACCTTGTGAAAAATTAGCAGGGAGGGGGAAACCCCGATTAGGAATGCTGGGCTTCCAGGAGCAAATTCTGTGAGGCTGTCAACTATAGCCAACACTGTGAGGTAGTAGGGATGCGTCCTGGATGTCCACGCTATAGTGGCTTGCCTTGTAGCTTCAGAGAAACCTTGTGAAAAATTAGCAGTAACTGCCACATATGTGGTAGCCTGCCTAACACTGAAGGTGTCAGAAGGGTACACGGGACACAGGTGGACAGTAGGCTCCCCTTTGATAATCACAGTGACAACAGTAGTAATGTAATCTGTCTACGTGGTACGTGTCATCACAAAAGGTGTGTCATCTAGGGAAATATAGGTCGGTGTTCCCCTCTACTCATCACAATGCCCCATGTGGTATGTACCTCACATGACAGCTACAGCAAGTGGAAAGGCCACAGACATACCTAACAAAGAGTAATACTACCCTCAAACACATGCCCTATGCAGACTGACTCACAAACCACAGCTAGACTGCGTTGCAAACCGGCCACCCAGAGGTTACCACTGCCAGACATACAGAGGTATGTCACACCCACAGCAGTCAGCCAACCACCATGACAACACCTCACAATCCCTCTGGGCTACATGACCTAGGGCCCTAATCCTTGTCACCTCACTAAACAGCACATGCTGGAGGTACAGGTTCCAATTCACAAATATGCCATACTCTGGACTAAACCACCCAGCATGAACAAACAAGGCTCCTCATTAGCAGATGTCATACATACCCCTGATGATTGTTTTGGCGATAGGTAATATGCCCTGGGAGTCACCTCTTTGTATCCAGTTGACAGGAGCAAGTGAAATTACATTACATGTGTGTCAAAGGCCAGGGTAGCATATGGCTAGGCTGCTCTAGGCCCTAGGGCCAATAGCATATTACCTACCTATGACACAATGCACACACACATGTACTCAGTGCAATACCTGCTATGTGAGGCGGAATGAGTGTGACAGTGACTGTGTGCAAGGTTTGTAAAGGTGTGATAGCTTAGTGTGAGGTTGCGTCTGTCATTGTAGTTTGTGTCGTAGGTGTGAGGCCGGTGAAAGATGTGTCAGTTATTGGGATGCAGACATAGTAGGATGGCATATGTTGTGATGTAGTTCCTTGTGTATGACTGTGGTGTCCCAATATAGGCTGAAGTAATACATGTATGCTCAGTACGTGGTACTGCTGGTGACTCCAGCTCACATATGAACTGTTGTACTACCTGAAGCTGTAGGCCTAAACAGCACAGTATGGTGTATGTTCACAGTCCCTGGTAACACTGTCTTGTGTGTTTCCTGTAGTCTGCACAGATTACATACCACAGGCATAGGGGCACACAGTACTATAAGGTACACAGGTAATGGTCATCTGTGTCGGCATACATCTGTGTGTTGTATGTATGTCTGATGAGTGTTTAATGATGCCTGTACCATGCCTGCAATGACATGTGTGTCACAGGGTATGTGTGTGTACCTAGCAACATGTATACTCTGTTACAGCAGTATGCCAGCTATATTAACAACCGTGCACATATGTTAGGTAGGGGTATGGCATCAAAGACTAGGGTGGTTTACCGGTAATACTGTAAATGTATATGACATTCATTGCATTGGATGACATATTTCTTCATGCATTAGCTTGATATATACCCCCCGGGGTGAGGTTGTGCATTGTATCCCAAACAGTGTGCTGACTACTGGTGTATACTGATGTGTTATATGGAGGGTTGCAGGCACTGTCAGCCAGTTGTGGGCTGAGCACTGATATGTGGTATTGAATGTGTGTATCCTCTGATATACAGATAGATGCTTTATATGGCAGTTAAGTGATATCTGTACTTCATAATGTTAAGTGTGCCACATGGCATGCTCACACATATCGTTTAATTGTCTTCCAGGGTAATGGCTCATCAACGTAACCCATCCTATTCAGCTGCGGAGGAGCAGGAAATACAGAACAGCCTGGTGCAGCACTATAACCTGCTTTTTTCCAGGGCCAGCCAGCACCAGCATGACCGTACTGCACTGTGGCAAGATCTTGTTCACCAGGTAAATGACATAGGCATGCATAACCGGACATATGAGCAGGTACGCCATCACTGCAGTGATTTAATTAGACATGTCTGGCGGCATGCTTCTGATATACATAGGCAACAGCTTGCCACAGGTGGTGGGGAGGCCATACACCCCCCCTCACCAGAGTGGAGGAGCTGCTCCTAAGCGTGGTGGCTCCTGGCCTACAGCAGCAACAGCGTCACACATGTGTCATCATGAAGGCCGGAGCTGCCCAGCAGGATGACATGGAGCGTGCATGTAATACTCCCTAGCTGTAGACTACCATTACCTGTATGGTTAGAATATGCATATGTGAGATGTGTACTGTTTGTTTAGCAGTTGTGCTGCCTAATGTGTACAATACTGATATTTGGAATAGTATCCGTACACCTGTGACTGTTGACTGTTGTTCCACTGTCGTTTAGCACACTCACAGTAGCAATGCCACAGTTGTGGCCACTGACAAACTGTGTCATATTCTTCTAGGTCCCTCTGGTGTGACAGCAGGGCAGACAATACATACTGGTGAGTGTGTTAACACTTTAATATTGGTAATGAAATGTGCATGTCATAGGTGAGGTGTAGGCCATGTACACGTAACACACCTACACATAATGCATGCTGTGCATGTTTGCTGTGAGACATCATTCATCTCAGTAAAGTCAGTAGCTGCCTCAATCACATGCAATGCACAGTGCAGCAGACACAATTGTGGCAACACTGTACTGCACATTGGATATGCATAGTTTCTACAGCTGTACACAACAGAACATGTTTATCATACGCAGTACACGAAAACATGCTACATTTGGCATTACCACACACCCGCTGTAAGATCACACTTCAGTATCCCACATGTCTTGCACACACACATGATGTACCTCAGGGGTAGAGGCCTATCATGCAGCTGTGCAACACTCTGCAACACATAACACAGTCATGTTAGGCAATGCTCCCTATTGGGCACCTCACACACCCATGTACAAGGTGGCTGTGTAAGTGTGAATGTAGCCACGGCACTGCAGTCCAGGTACAGCATGCCAGGTGGTGGTCTTGCACACATTATTAGCTGTGAGTGACCATAAGACACATGTTGATGATGGCACAGGGTACTACACCCCATCCAGTTACAGTGACCACAGTACTACTCATAGCAGTCATTGCTTTGCACCTCAGTGTTGTGTGTGTGCAAACATATGCACCTATACACAATATACATAGCATGTTGTCTGTGTGCTTACATATGCCAGTATACACAATATGCACAGCAGTCACCATCCACACAAAGTGTCACATATATGTCCTGGAATGCTAGTGGGTGTATAGGTCACTTGACGCACATTGGGTATGTGTGGTGTTTAATGTTGCACCCGTGCCCACTATTATCTGCTATGGACACAGACACTGCACTCAGACATGGATATCTATGTGTCACACAGATAACACATGCAGCCATGGCATGTATACTTGTGAGTGATGGTGCACAGGCCATTGCAGAGCTGATAATACCTGCACAGCGATGTTGTGTCCATGTACACATTGTGTTCCAGGGTGTAGCCAATCACTGAACAACTACACAGGTGCATCAAAGCCATGTATACTGCCATTTAACAGGGGCAGCTACACTTGCACTGCATGGTCTTGTGCAATACATATTCTGCATGCTGACACGTGTGGTGACTGTCTATCTTGTGATACTGACACCCACCTTCATCCACTATAGAGTATGTGTTGGATTGCTGGTATGTGTGTGTATGTGCTGTAGTGAGGTGTGTATGGTTGTTCATGTGTGCATGTGTGCATGTGTTCATGTGTGCATGTGTGCATGTGTGCATGTGTGCATGTATGCATGTGTGCATGTGGCTTGTGTGCATGTGTGCATGTGCAGACCGTAACATGTGTTTCCTGTCTTCCTCTCACAGGTGCTGAGTTAGGGGTTGGCCAAAGCAGCAAGCAACCTGAAGCCACTGCCACGAATAGTGGTGATGATGACACATGTATATTGGCACAAGAAGATTTAACAGGGTCTGTCATTGGTCCGCCAATCGACAGTACACAGTGTTCAACCCCATCTATGCGCACACTCATACTGTCAATACATCCCTCACCACCAATGGCCATAGGCGAGGGACAGCATACAGTTGGCATTGACCAGGAGAGTGTGCTACCCATGGCACTTGCATCCCCTCACAGCAGCCATAGCCATAGACCTGGAACGGTACCACATAGGCAGAGGTCCAGGGGTTCTCGGGGGAGCACCACTGGTCGTATTGCCCCTGGCAGGTGTGCCCTCACAGGTCTTACGACGACCAGTATGTTCCAGGCTGTAATGCAGGCTCAGGCACATATGGAATGGTACACTAGACAGGGACATAGGGCGCAAAGGGCACATTACACTACTATCAATGACAGCATCCGTGACCTTGCCGGTGCCATCGGGACTTACACCGAGGCTGTTGATAGACATTGGGGGGAGACATTAGATGCCCTCCACAACATGTCTTCCATGAGCCAGGACCGTGTGGGATGGTTGCGATGTCGACACGGACGCATGCCAGCAACAGGAACAGCTGGCAGTGGTCACTGATGGCCCACAGTTCACAGCCACTCCTGTAGTGGCAGTACCAGCCCCAGCAATGCTGGGGCTTGCCTGTCCATTAATAGTCCCAGTATACCATGTGCCCATGGCTCTGGCCAGTCCCAGCAGGGACATGGGTCCAGTCGTCATACCTCTGCCTCTGATGACAGTACCCAGTCAGGGTTGGTACCCGATACTGTCCGTAGCATCCCTGCCAGGCACAGGTACTGTGTCCATGGCTGGAGACAGTGATCTGTATAGCCTAGCAGGTACAGTCTGTGGCTGTCCCACAAACTACCGTATATGGCAGCCACATGGTGGAGCTGTGTGCATGCAGACACACACACACATTAACCAAATAACTAGGGCTCACACATACACACACACATTACATCAACATTGGCCCATGCTGTACTGTTGTCCCTCACACACACACACACACACACACACACACACACACACACACACACACACACACACACACACACACACACACACACACACACACACATACATGCCGATTGAATGGGTCAGTGTCAGGCTCTGGCAAACAACATAATGCCCTGTGCATATGATGATACCTGTGTCACCTCCTGTCATCTGCATCATTGACAGAGGGACAGGCTAACATGGTGCTGATGCACAGGGTGACACAATAGCAGTGTAGCAATAATAGCAAGTTGTCAACAAGGAAGTGTAACGACATCGTTGTAGGTATATCTGAGCAGACATTATGCATCAAAGCTCTGATTGTCAATGTAGCATTGTTTATACCACTGTAAGGTCTGAGTATGTATTGTCCACCCATGTGCCACTTGGCTGAAGTGTAATATGTTGCCAGCATGTGTTAGTGACTGTACAGTATGTGTTTGATGTGTGCAGTACAGATTATCAAGTGTACATCTGTGAACATGGTGGGTGCGCACTGTCTGCATGTACATGCATAGTGGACACATGGGACATGTGGCATACCCTGTCGTATACATTGTTAACATCTCATAGTAACTTTCAATGGCCAGTATGCATTCTACTACAGTTATGTACTAACATGGGAAGACGTGTGCATGACATGGGTTGACACTATGCTGTGGGTGATACCGTTAATATCTGTCAATGATTTGCAATCTGGTAGTATACACAACCTCAACAGCATGACTTTAAGCAATCATTGGATGATGTCCTGACAAATGACATACAGTAGTAGGGAACCCAGTAACAATTGGATCCTTCCGGTGCTACACTATAACACTAACCAGTGGTAATGACCACCACCCATTCCTGTGACCACACCTGTTTGGCATATAGCCCCCTTAGGTACATGCAGACACACTAGGGATATGTCCATCCAAATCTGGAAATCCATGGATTGGCCTACAATGCATTCCCTGGATGGGACGCATATCCTACACAAGGGTATCATACAGACAGATACCTGTTGTCTGCTACATGCTGCATAGCAGTAAGCCAACTATGACAAAGTCATCCTCATGTACTATACATACTATCCCGTCAGTACCACACAGGTGGTAGCCCTCAACATGTATGTTGGGTACCAATGTGTACATACAGCCTCATGTTATGTCATGTGTCCCTTGGTATCCACATATCCATAGGTATTGTGGAGTCCCGAGGTGTATCACATAAGACATTACAGGCCTGACTGCATATCCACAAGGCAGTCATACACCTGTAAAGACTGTCCATTCTTGGCAGTCTTTGTTGTGTATGACCATGTCTGACATATACCCCAGGCATATACCCTCACTCACACTACTCTTACGTAAGTGTCATGGGTGTGTGTGCCACAGATGACCTTGGCCACAGAACACGACAGTGGACGGCCTTGTCACATACATACATATGTGACCTATGATCTGAGAAGCAGCGGCACAACCTGTTAATGGAAACAAATGTATACATGTAGTATGCAGGCTTCACACCTATGTACTGATTGAGGGGACATGTACACATATATATTTGCCATGCAGATACCTGATGTGTGCAATGCACTTACTGTTGTAATCATACTATGTCATATCATAGTAAAAGCAAATCCTACACCGCATTGACCAACAGTGACACACACACAATCAGCATTTGCAGGATTCACATCCCTACTTAGCTATGTTATGATACTTGATACTAGAGAGCGATGTATTAACATGGCGCACTATCGGCTTTACTGGGTGGTTTTCCTTTTCCGGTTGTATTTGTAGGATGGTGACATCATCAGTCTTTCCAAAGAGGAATGTACGTCTTTTAGTGAGTTTTCCCAGTCTCCAAAAAGGGGACACCTCTCAAAGGAAACTGCACACATACACACACACCCCCCACACACACTCACTGTTTGCAGGATTCAAATCCCTACCTAACTATGTTATGATACTAAGAGTGACGCATTAACACGGTGCACTATTTGCTTTATTGGCTGGTTTCCCTTCTCCGGCTGTATTTGTAGGATGGTGACATCATCAGACTTTCCAAAGAGGAATGTACCTCTTTTAGTGAGTTTTCCCAGCCTCCAAAAAGAGGACACCTCTCAAAGAAAACTGCACACATACACACACACACACACACACACACACACACACACTGTTTTCAGTGATTCAAACCCCTACCGAACTATGTTATGATACTACAGGGAGATGCATTAACACGGTGTGCTATTTGCTTTACTGGCTGCTGTCCCTTCTCCTGCTGTATTTGTAGGATGGTGACATCATCAGACTTTCCAAAGAGGAATGTACCTCTTTTAGTGAGTTTTCCCAGTCTCCAAAAAGGAAACTGCATACATACACACACTCACTGTTTGCAAGCTTCAAACCCCTACCTAACTATGCTATGATACTATAGGGAGATGCATTAACATGGCACGCTATCTACTTTATTGGCTGCTGTCTCTCCTCCTGTTGTATTTGTAGGATGGTGACATCATCAGACTTTCCAAAGAGGAATGTGCCTCTTTTAGTAAGTTTTCCCCGTATCCAAAAAGGGGACACCTCTCAAAGGAAACTGCACACATACGCACACCCCCCTCCCACACACACACTTACTGTTTGCAGGATTCAAACCCCTACCTAACTATGCTATAGTACTACAGGGAGACGCATTAACAGGGTGCGCTATTTACTTTACTGGCTGTTATCCCTTCTCCTTCTGTATTTGTAGGATGGTGACATCATCAGACTTTCCAAAGAGGAATGTACCTCTTTTAGTGAGTTTTTCCAGTCTCCAAAAAGGGACACCTGTCAAAGGAAACTGCACACATACCCCCCCACACACACACTCACTGTTTGCAGGATTCAAACCCCTACCTAAATATGTTATGATACTACAGAGAGAGAGATGCATTAACACGGCACACTATTTGCTTTACTATCTAGTTTCCCTTCTCCTGCTGTATTTATAGGATGGTGACATCATCTGACTGGACATGGTGATGTGTTTACACTTTGTTTTCTGCCATTCCAGGAATGGTCCATGTGGGTCAGCAGGTGTCAACAGCTTGAAGAAGATCTCAGAATCCTTACCTTGTCTGATCTATCTGTGGACACATTGACATTCCATCATATGTCAACACATATTTATGCACAGCTTGTTGGTTTTGTGGATACTACATGTGAATGTTGATAAAGGGCTATTCAAAGTCTATGTGACACATGTGTAGATGTGTTCATTGATGTATGTCCTGGGTGGCTGCCTTGCAAACAGTCTAGCATGTTTGGGAACCATGATCCGGACATGAACATACCACAGTTGGTAGGGTTGTGTGTATGTCAGCTTCCAATAACTCTGTTTATGACTGCAACCATGATGGACTCCATGACCTTGCAGATCAGACTTCATAGGCGTACTGGACTTGACTTCCCATGGTGTGTTGTGCACCAACACTTGTGGGGAGTGCCATATGTAGCTGTGACACATTCAACGGTTCCACATCCTGTGTAGGGGTGAGGCTCAGCTGACTGTTCAGGTGCATGATCTGTTTGTTCTGTAGTTTGTGCATGACACATATTGGGAATCAATGTATTCCACTTGCTGCCATGCTTTTGGCAGTGGGGGTAGCTGCTCATCCATTCTACATGTGATATCTCCTGGTATGATGATATGGACTATTGTCAGTGGGAGGTGGGTATGTATATATGGGCCTGTCTGTCATGATGTCGGCATTGTCACTCAGTTACAGTTGGCCCTAACTCAGGATATATATGGGTGTACATTGCTATTTATGACATAGCTGAAGGAGGTGTCATGATTCAGTCTGGACTCCTTCTCAGCTACTCTTTACAAAACACCAACGAGCATGAGCACTAATCCCTGTTATACTCTTTTACATGCTTAACACCCTACTGATCCTTTGTGATCAGGATACAGAGTATGTCATGATAATATCCTGGCATGTCCAGGGGTCGGTTTTGTGTGTATTCTCCAGTCCAGCTGGTGGATATTGTGATATTGACACAGTGTCACATCTGCCTCATGTACACAGCCAACCCTCTCCTCCTCCCGACAAACTCAGATATATGTGTGAGATGCACCTATATAGACATACAGGGTGCTGAACTCTCTCGACCCATGACTGGCACAGTCTATCAGGGGATGAAGGTAACCACACACACCACATATCAGTCTCACATATCCTCTAGCAACAGCACTCAATCCACATTGTGACACATAGACATACTCGGATGCTGTAAATGTACTCTACCTAAGCAGCAGAGACCTCCAAAGCAGACACACACACACCTGCTACCCCACTACAATACCCACATATCACATAGTTCTCAACGTCAGTGTGCCACACAGTCACTGCCCCTCAGGCTAAACAACACACCTAATAAACTTGTAATAGTCGACACGTATTGTCAGACACACTGACGTACCACTCACCAGCCCTAACAAGGGAATAGTCACTTTGGGCTGTCTGTTGGGTGCCAGGATCTGCCGCATAACACAGGCAGTCAGGTCACTCCAAAGCAAGTACAGGACTGGCACCATCATTGTCCGTGCTGGTGTGTATAACCTCAGACATTACTCCCTGGACCACATGACATGATACATGGAGGAACACTCTGATCATGTAGCCCAGGCCAGTATGACCCTGACCTTGTCTAGCATCATACACCCACCAATTATGATGCCACAGTAAATGGACACACATATCACATTTAACAGTTGCCTAACAAATTTGTTTAATTCATAGGGGATACAGTGTCTGTCAGCCTATGGTGACATGCTCAACATGCCATGTAGCTTCACTATGGACAGCTTGCACCTGTCACTCTTGGACTTTGGAATGCTGGCTAAGGCTCTTGCTACCACCATAGTGCCTTTTTTAAGCAGGGCTCAGAAGACAAACCCACCTCCATAGACATTACAGGTTAAATGAAACTAAGCGAAATGCTGCTCAACACCAGATGTGTTACCCTCATATTGCAGCCACTCAGGACTCTCCTCAGTATGGAGGATAGCGATATCTGTGCACTGACAGACACCTGGTTCAGGCTCGCTTATGCACACCAGCACTACCAGGTTATGTTTCATACCATGCTGTCTGACAACAAGCCTTGGAACAGACAACACAACTAGTGGGAGTATCCATATACATCACAGATACACACACCTACGGGTTAGTAGCACTGCACAAAGCATCACAGACCATACATATACAACCACCATTGTGCAATACTGCCTTTCAGTTTGTTGCCTGCTACAGAACACACTCCCAAACTCAGGAACCACACTCGGCTTTTGTGGGAACTATGGAGAATATGAAGTTCTCCACAAACACCATTATATTGTGTGACTTCATATACACAAATATTGACTGGGGATAGTACTCAAGCCCTGACACCCTCACCCAACAGTCGCTACAATTTGTAGACTCATATGCTATGGCACAACCAGTCAGCACATCCACAAGGGGGAATACATATTGGACCTGATCATCACCAACATGGGGACTCTATGTTCCACAGCAGCGATATACCCCTCATTGGTAAGGTCAGAACATACATGTATCTCACTGGACATACTTATACCCTCCACACACCCATCCTGGATAATCTTGGTGAACTTCTCATGAGCCAATGTCTCACTTCACCGAGGCAAGGTGGTATCCTTCAGAGACCCTGAGACAGTGGCAAATACGGCTCACACTGCTGCATCCTTTACATACACATTCTATGGATACCTAGTGGACTGCATGGATTGTGCTATCCCAAATAACAACAGGACTCACTACTCCAATGGCAGGGGACCTGTCTGGTAGACACCAGCCATTAATAAGCTGTACAACATCAGGAGGAAGCTATTACATGATAGACCATGATCACGGACTGGGAAGGCATCTGTAATCTGTGCTAGCAGACAGCTACGATCACTCATGAACTTTTCTAAGGGCCGCTTCTACCGGACAATTGCAACAGACTCGTAGGACTAATACACAGCCTTCTTCAGTTATGTCAGGAACCTGGGTGGACACTCACTGATATGCTGTGAGTTACTGTATACTGACTAAACCTACCCTGAACCCACTGGCATTGCCAACATCCTGGTAAACAGGTTCAGTGCAGATGTCTCCCACCCATCCCCCCTAAGGAGCAACTATCCATCCCAACAGAGTATAACCTCCCTGACATCACATAGTAGCAGGTGAGTGCTGCCCTCCCCAAAGCGTACATCACAGTATCAATGTGACCAGATGGTGTCCCAGCCTTCATCTTACATGAGAATCATGACAGACGTAACCCTCACATTACATCACTGTTCAATATCGGAGTTACCACAGGATATGTACCCAAGGAATGGCGTACAGTGACAGTGGTCCCGCTCCACAGAGTTGGTGCCACAATGGACCACAGACAATATTGCCCTATAAGCCTAAGTAGCCTGTTCTGCATAGCTATGGAGTGTATTGTCATGGGACTCATACACGTAGACATCGGGAACCTACGGACACTGTGTCCTACACATTTCAGTGTTGTTGTGGGCAGATCTTGCCTCTTGAACCTGTTTGTATTCTTTAAACAGCTAACAGGTCCATCGACATAGGGACGGTTGTCCACACAGCCTACCTGAACTTTGAAAAACCCTTCAACACAATATCCCACTGGGCCATTATGCATAGGCTCACCAGCGTTGATATGGACACATATCTCACACGATGGATTGAGACCTGGATCAGGGATAGCACACACACGGTCAGACTTGCAGGTGCCATGTCTGACTATACACCAGTTACATGTGGCATCCCACAGAGCTCGGTCCTGGGACCTCTCTTGTTCAGTATATATTTGTCTGACATACAGGCTACCACAGGGGGAATATGGCTGAACATGTTTGCACTTGACTGCAAACTGGGTGCCATGATCAACTCTCCAGCTGCCACATGCATACTCAAACAGGGTCTCACAGAGATGGATGACTGGTGCCTGAGCCATGGCCTACAGCTAAATGCCATTAGTTGCATAGTCATCCCCTTTGGGAATAACAACATGCCCACACATTACCACATAAGTAGTACTCTATTACATACGGTAGGAGTTGTTAGGGGCTTGGGGACATGACATGTTCGTACTGTCGCCTTTGACATTCACATTGCCAAAGTGGTTGGACACACCTTCTATGTGGGCCACCTTATCCCATTTGGTTTCACATCTAGATCAAGTGAGGTCATTGTGCCCCTATACTCATCACATCCATGCTTGGTTACAATGCCACATTTGGGGTGTACCTTAACTGACACCTGCAGCAACTGTACTGGCCATGGAAGTTCCTCACCAAGTAGATCTAGGGACTCACACAGATGCCCTGCACAGTTCAGATGCAGCAACTCCAGCTCTACTCAGTCGCTTACCACCTACTCAGATATGATGCGTGCCTGTTGTTTACAGATATACCCAACCCAGAATTATTGGACATGCTCCACCTCATGATATCCGACTCCCTTGGAGCTACACACTCCAGGGACGTATACCTCAGCACAGCTGTTAATAGGACATTGTGGAGGGACAGATTCTTATCCCAGAGACTCCCTCACTCCAGAATGTAATCCCACTTTCACATAGGGAGAGCCACCCACTGACCACCTACTGGAGACATCTTGATGACTGTATGTGTGATCGTATGTTTACCCCTGAGATATCTTCTGTGCCCCTGCTAGACAGAGGCACACTAGCCTAAACGTACATGGGCTATCTTGTATGACCTACTATTCACACACACAGTGTAGTAATCTGTCATGGTTGCGAATGCCAAACACACTCTGGCTAGGCTTGTACATGCCCTAGGGCAGATAGCCTACTATCGACCTCTGAACCTATGCTAATGTTCAAGATGCACAATGTTTATTGCTGATACTGTTTGCAGGTCTTTATCATCTTTGCTTTACCGTTTCTATGAACAACTTCGGTATCTGCAGAACATATTTGATTATGACAGGGTTCCACTGTATTATATAAGTGTCTGTTGTCATATAACTGTGTGCACAGGGCGGATTGCTATATAGTGACAGGTTTCTGAGTTAACACAAGCAACTGCCAGATATGCATGGCCCACTGCTGTACTCAGACATGGCCTAAGTGTGTGAGCATGCTCAGTTCTGCCATTCCGTGTTTTGTTGCCTGACATTTGTCTCATTTATTCAAGTGTGTGAGCATGCCCAGTGTGACCTTTCAGTATGTTGCTATCTGAGGTCCACTACAGGCTGACCACTGCAATACTGTCGTGGTTTAGTGGTTCAGTAATTTGGCTATAGTGCATAGTGTCTTGGGTTCGAGGCCCATCACTGCTTTATATTTTCATACTGAGCAGACCAGACTGCTTAAGGGCCAGTTAAGCAAATATGAACATGTTGGCTTTTGTTCAGCTATGCCCTACTTAGACCAGGCTTGTCTGACATTGCTCAATATTCACCAACACTGCTGGACATTGCCCAATATTACTGAACATTGACCACAGTTGTGCTAGTTGGTGTGTGCAATTTTGTTTGCATATACTACATGGTGGTAATTGCTGTTTAGCACTGCTTTATATTGCTTAACACATGGCATTCATGCCTTAGGTGGTGCTGCAGGGCTGCCTATGTCGGATGTACATGCTACACTCCCTGCACATGTTTGGAAGCAGGTAGTGTCAACTTTGGCATCCCTTTTACTTTATGTGCGAGTTGGAGAGAGGTATCATTTCCAGAGTTCCTACTGAGCCAGTGTATGTGCTATGTGTTGCCTCTTTGCCAAGGCCAAAGCATACTGGGCACGCCTGCTTCTGCCTACTGGGGCAGGCTCAGGTTGTTCCTCCTCCGAGTCACGCTCTGCCTGTGATGGCCTTGGCAATGGTGGGGGGCTGTTTGGCCCAGGCCTATGCTGGTCCTGCTGCAGCTGTTTTCACAGGATCATATTATGTAGCATAGCACATACCATGACAATTTGGGTACATGTAGTTGGTGAGTAATGCAAGGCTCCACCAGATGTGTCCAGGCATGGGAACTGTGAGTTGAGCAGCCCATACACACACTCTATTACATTACGTGTTTGTGTGTGTGCCTCATTATGGCGTTCCTGTTCAGGTGTGTGTGCATTTCTGATGGGTGTCATCAGCCACGGCTCCAGCGCATAGCCAGCATCCCCCACTAGGTGACCATGTGGGATGTCCCCATTGGCAAATGTCTGGTACAGCTGTGTCAGATGCCAGATATGGGAATCATGGTAGCTTCCAGGGCAGCCTGCACACACATTCAGTATTATGCCCTGGGCATCGCACATGACCTGGCAGTTGATGGAGGGGAAGCCCTTGCGGTTGAAGTAGACCCTACCCCGCTTGCCGGCTGGTGCTTTGATGCATATGAGCGTGCAGTCTATTGCACCCACTACCTCAGGGTATTCTGCTATTTGCTGGAAGAGATGCATATTGCTGGCCAATACCTCACGGGAATTGGGGAAATATACATGATTACCGACATGTGCTGACATGGCATCCAGAAACTGGTGTAGTACCCTGGATGCTGATGCCTGTGATATCCCCATCATATCACCAGTTGGTCTCTGGAAGGTACCTGTTGCTAGTATTCTTAGGCCAACACATACCTTGGTTTCCACTGGGATGGGTTCCCCTCTGTTGGTTCTGTGTGTGAGGCATGGCCTGCACAGCGCAACAATTTGCTGCAGGAGGTCTCTGTCCACTCTATAGTGCTCTACTATTTCCAGCTCATGTAGCCCCTCGTAGGTTACCCTGGGCCTGTACACTCTTCTCCGTCTCCTTACTGTGGGTTGTCCTACAGCATTTCCATTGTCACCACCCTCAGCATGTTGCATATGTCGCCTTATAACAGCAATGGCAGCCCCTAACATTTCTTTGTCTCAGTAATGCTTTTTCAGTTTTCACTTCTATTAGCTTACTGCAGTGTCTCTTGTGAGAAACATAATGGACTGTTGTTTGTAGTGTTTTAAGTGCTAGGCTGGGCTGGGCTAGTGCACTGCCTGTGTAATTGTCTGATTCTGATTGTTTTCACCTGCCAGCTCTGCTAGTACTCCCTGGTAGCTTCCTACTATTTGTTGTGCTTCCTTTTTCCTTTCTGTTTCCTCAGGGGGGAGCGCCACGCACACAAGCGCAAACACACGCACAGCTGCTAACACGCACGCACACATGCTTACACGGACTAAAACTTGCTTATTCAGGTTAAAACATGCACACACCAGTGCAAACGCACTTACAACTCTTTAAACAGCCTTATACATGCTTACTCCGGCTTAAATGCACGCACTCACGCTTACACGCGCGCATACTGTCTTACTCAGGTTTACACGCGTGCACACACGTGCATACCCGCTCAGCAAGAAATGTTGGTGTTATCCACGGCATACACCTTCCATTTCTTGTCTTTCCCTAGCTTACCTGTTGACACACCTCTTTCCATGATGTATAAATGACAGCTGACACATGCCACTCTGCTCCAATGAGCTTCACTTCTTTCATACATACCCCCCTCGTGATGTCACCTATCTTCTACTCTGTTACTCCCCATATCCTACTCCTACACACCACTGACTGTCCTTGTTTGCTATGTAAACTTGCGATTCACTATCCTAACACTCATTTACATAGGATTGCCTACTAATAATGCTTGGTTACTTGTCTTAGACTGAGCTTCCCCCCTTAGCAACCGCTACTTGGTGGCCATGTTGTCTTCAGCCTGCCATTCCCTAGCATTGTACATTAACAATGTCTATAAATTCCACTTTTGTGGGTTTTAATTTTTAGTATTCTGGGTTTTAGAGTGCAACCCGTTTGCGCGGCGCTGCGCTACGCTTAAACATTGGAAATCGGCGAAAAAAAATATTTTTATTTTTATATTGCATCAGGAAACATTTCCAGTGGCCGTATATTTGGCCATTGGCATGCTTCATGCACTGGATGCAACCTTTATTTGGAGCTGTCACAGCTCCGTTTTGCTATTTGCAGAATGGTACTCAGTTGTCAACTGAGTACATTTCTGCAAATAACACTGCTCTTACTCGGACAGGTATGGGTTTTCTGAATCGCAAATCTACCTCATTTGCATACCTTTCGCCTGCAATTGAGGTAATTTGCATATCCCTGCCCTGTCCGTGTAAGAGCCATTTTAGGAGCTCTCTTACACACCCCTACAGGCTGTTCCTGGATCACTCATCGGACATGATGGCTGCATGGAGTCTTACTCTACTCTTACACTCCGTGCAAGCCATCGTGAATCTGGCCCATTATCTTTGGTGCTATCTGCTTATAAATTGGAAAAAAAAAAGATATCATAAATAGGCATTGCCTGTGGGACTTACTTCCTTACTGTGGAGGATTAATAATTTGGGTGTATCTCTTTAGATGGGACAACACACACATTCGAGATAATCCATAATTAAGTCATCAATATGGAGATTATATCTAAGCAATAATTTGGTTAGTTGATGATCTATAAGCTAGATCTCCTACTTTCTGTAGTTCCAGGGGGTCAGAACATGTAAATGGGTTCACAGCAGCATAGCCAGAAGCTATGGGCAAGTGTCAAAAGTTGTTTTGAATCTTGTTACTTGCAAAGTTGATGTCTTGTCAAGAAATTAGACTTTAGGTATTTGTTGCATTTCCATGGCTTTCAAGTTGCTACACATCAAATTAGCCATTAGAAAAGGCATCAGTATTTGTTCCAAAATGGTAATGGCCACTGAGATAACAGAGCTTTGATCTTCCACTTCACAGTTGGCAGTGGGTTTACCCAAACAGCACATGTCCCTCATTGGGTTAGTCAAGATAATAGGAGGTTACATCCATGGTATCTCCAAATGAGATTCATGCAACAAAAGGAATGAACATACTTGGTTTCATTTCTCTCAAGTGTCCATGGGTTTCTTCAAAGCAGGACTATTGGGTAACTTCAGGGGCAGTCCTCTTGTTTCATACGTGCAGCTGTGGAGCCAAGTATGGGGTTTTGCTATAGGAAGCTTTTTTTCTTGCACTTTGTCTGCTTTCTAGATTGTTGTAATAGAGACTGAAATTCCTTTGAGCTCATGTTCTGTTGGGGTGCCACTATAGGTATGCCATGAAAATGTGTGGAGTAGAAAGGTGTTCCTTTCATTCAGAGAACATAGCAGTGTTGCAGGTATTAGGTAAACCTCTGTATCAAGGGTTTGAGCCATTATTCATGATTGCTTTTTCTTGTGGATACTTTTTCCCAGTATATGTCAATTAGATAGAAAAATTAAATCACAGCTTTTGCCTCCTATAGATAACTAGATGCATCATCTGACTATCGGCTCGACTCCTTATTATCACATCAGAGATCCATAGTATGCACTAAAAGTAATGCAATTGCAGCTAACCATTCTTCCCCCTTTGGTCTGCAGAAACAAGGTTCAGGTTAATTGACTGTGCAGATCATTAGATTATTGTCAGATTCTCTTGAGACCGGGTGCAATTAATAGGTGTAGATACAGACTACATTCAGCCTTTCAGCTGGAGTTTATTTTGACCTTTGTGTAAAGTTTTCACCTATTGGCTAATGATTTTGATACTTATTCCATGCAGGTGTCTTTACTTCTGTAGCCTTAGGCAGGGAGCCTTTTGCACAACTGCATCTCTGTCTGCACTGCGTGGGAGGAACATAACTGTGTTCCTACCACAGTAGTAGGTCATTTTTCCTAAAACAGATCAATGAGATTTGGGCCATTAAATTAATTTAATCAGCACTTCTTGCTTCCTTCTCTGTCCATTATGGTGGGTGTTTTGTATTTCATTTATTATTTTAGTATATTACTGAACATCTGCTCAACAAAATTTCCAACAGGGTAGCTAGTGACTTTAGTTTTGGGAATGCTGTCAGTAGGTTTGGTTGCATAAGGGTTGCTCTGTTCAGGTTATTTCTCCCATTCATAGCATGGAAAGCTGGCTCCAGATTTAGCAAAGGCAGCTCAATTACTGGAATTACAAGAAAGCTGGTTATTTCCCCCAGATCAATCATTTTACTTTAGATAACTGTAGCATGTATAGCTATGGTGCAGTCTTCCAAGGTAATTTCTTTTGGGTTTGTCATTGCCAAAGTTGTTCAGAGGCCAGTGTTCCCTCAGAGCTATGTGAAGCTCGTCCATGACCCTGCATTTAGTTACCGTTGTGGGGTTTTGTTCAATGTTACGGGACTAATTATAGTCACCTTTCAGTTTCTGTTACATTAGCTGGTCAACTAGACCTTATGTCCTGCAGCATAGTATTAGTGTAGGAATTTTATTTATTTATTGATTTCACATTTGTTTACTGAAAAAGTCAGACTTGGCCAGAAAATGCCCATTTCAGTGTAGACCCAGGGAGAAAAGCTCCGCAATCACAATCTTTCAAAGTCAATTACAGATGTTTTAAATCACAAATTATCATGGTACACTACAATTTTTTTATTTATTATTTATTGACATTTGTTGATCGGGAAAGCCCACAGGGCTTGAGACCATTTTCAGTGGAGGCCCTGGGGAGAAAAGCTCCAAGTTTCATGAAAATCATTACATGAATTTATAAGAAAACAATTACTTATAAAGCAAGTGAAATAATAAAGAAAACTATCTAAACAGCACATGTTGTAAAAAGGCACAATATAGTAACAATGGAACATTAGCATCTAGGAAAATTATACAGTTAAAAATATTTAACAATACAATTCAATTTTTTGGGGGGGGTAGGAAAAGGGAAAAGTAAGTGTGGAACATAAGAGTGAAAATGTTGTAATGTGAAAAACACAGAACATGTTTCATAGTAGAGTGCAATGAAAAAAATAACACTAGTTGGAGAAAATATAAGAGGAAAAACTCATTAGTCATATTATTTGTTACATATATTAGTACGTGATAAATGAGACCTGAGACAATTTTAGTAAGATATTTAGAGATATTAGAGATTACATGATTAGATACTGTGAGGGGAATTGAGTGATGTCTTTGTACAAGAGATGGTGTTCATATTATGTTTCTAGAAGGAAGAAGGATGGAGAGAAAAGGAGATTAAGAAGAGTGTAGGATAGGGTGTCTTCAGGTTGTTTAGGTGAGTAGGGAGCAAAGAGGAAGAGAAAGAGGAAAGTTCTGTAGAGATGAAGGGGATAAGTTAAGTTAGTCGGAAAAACAAAAGTAAGGAGTCGAGTAGGAGGTTAGAGAGGGTTGTGAGGTATGACTTAGGTTGGGGGGTGGGTGAGTGAAGTCTAGTGAGTGAGTTTAGCCAGGATTTCAGAGGAGCAGGTCCATGATTTTGTAAAGTATTCTTTTAGGGAGCATTTAAATGTGGGTATGTTAGAAACAATTCTGGTGGTTAGAGATAAAGATTATTTTTTTTTTGCTACTGAGTACAAGTATAGGATTTTTTCAAGGGAATTATTTGGTTTATTTCTGGTAAGAAGTTGTTTGTCTTCTGATCTTAGGGAAATATATGTTGATTAAAGGGGTATAAGCTTGGAAGGCTAATGGTTTGTATATGATTTTTATGCATTGTTATAAGATGAATGTAGGACAGATGCAGGGGGCTCTAGCCAACTAAGAGTATTCAGAACGTTTCAGTGATTGGTAAAGGAGGATGAATTAATAGCAAACTTGAAAATTGTGTTGTAGCAGCTCTCAAGTTTGTTTTTTATGAAGGATTGTAAATTGGTTAGAACTGATGCTCCACAGAGTGGATAGAGCAGAAGGTAGGTTTTGGCTAGAGTAATTTTTGTGGGTATGCTCAGAAAATGCTTTTTTCTGTATAGTAGGGTTTCATGGGTTTTCTTGATATTGCTTTGGATATGGAGGTCAAATTTAAAATAATTGTTTATTATGACTCCTAATAGTTTGGTATGGTGGATTAATTCAATTTCAGTGCCATTTGCTGAAAGGATTTTGAAAGATGCTTTGTTAGGATTGTGAATTTTGGGGGTAAAGTGGAAGAGTTTGTTTTTTGGGGTGTTGAGTAAGAGTTGTGCTGTTGTGAGCCATGTTTCAATGGAAATGACAGCTTGTTGAGTGATTTCTTGGAGGCAAGTTAAGGCACTGGAATAGCACATGATGGTAAAGTCTTCTGCATACTGAATCAAGGTGCCTTTACAGGAAGATGTATGTAGGTTATTGATAAAAATGTTGAATAATAGAAAGCCAAGGATGGATCATTGTCGGACTCCTGTGGAAGTGGGAAGGTATGCAGATATGGATCCCTGCTATTATACAGTTTGTAGCCTGTTGGCAAGGTAAAGAGAGACTCATTGAATAGATGGAGATGAAAGACCCTGGGTGGAAAGTTGATTGAGAAGTTTAGTGTGAAAGATCATGTCAAATGCTTTTTGATAGATCTAGAAATACTGTAAATACAAGTTTATTAGAGTTGCAAACTTTACTGGCAGTGTCTGGAAATGATAGTAATGCAGTAGAGGTTCTGTTGTCTGGCTGAAATCCATGTTGTGAATTGGTGATTAACTTATTTTTTAATAGATAGTGGAGAAATTGTTAATGGATACATCTTTCAAGAATTTTAAAGATGGGAGACAGTGGCTGTGGGGCAGAAATTTGTAATGTCCGTAGAATTACCTCCTTTATGTAAGGGGATAATATGTGCCATTTTCCATACGTTAGAGACACAGGATTCTGTTAGTGATCTATTAATAAATATGCTGATTGAATATTATTACATCTGTAGTAGATTTAGGTATTCTGGGAGAAGATTATCAACTGAGGAGGAACAAGGTTTTAGTTTATATAAAAGTTTTTTTTTTTTATGAGAGTTATAGAAACTGGTTGAAAGGTAAAGTGGGTGGGGTTTTCTATGTGTGTATCAGAGAGGTTGCAGTTAATTGAGTTTTGTAAAGGAGATGTGCCGGGGTCTAAGGTAGAGGAAGTTGGTTATGTGGAAGAGGGTGTATTTAGATGAGTTTGCAGTTAAGCTGGCTATCAATTCTATGAGGTATGTATTGAAAAAGGTAGCTGTTTGAAGAGAGAGAATGTCTGGGTATGGGCTGGGATTCTTTTTTTGTACCAGGGTTGAGAGGATATGGAGGACCGGAATTTTTTAGGGTTGTTTTATATCTATCTTGTAGCTAGTATAATAGGACTTTTTATCTCGATTAACTTCTTTCTTGACCTGATTTCATTGCTGTCTAAATAGTTGCCAATTTCTGTCATTTTTATTCTTTTGCCCGTCTGTCTTTCATAAGGAGTTTGCATTGGGTATGGCTGTTTTAAATTCATTTTGTACATTGTGGGGCTAATGTAAAGAATATTTAGAAATGCTGCACTGAAGTATTTGACTGCATCATTTAAGAGGAGTCTTTTTAGGATGGATCATCTAACTGCTAAAAGAGCTTCAATAAAAGACTCTTTGGAGAAACTGAAAGGATTGTGGGTAGTTTTGAGCTTATGTTCCTTTGTTAGTTGTGCAATAGTCCTGTGGGTATAAGCTGGCAGGTGGCCACTTAGTGTATCAGGGAGGGTACCTGAGGAGGTAATATTCGACGGGCTGGTAACCAGAATCCAGTCCAGGATAGATTGTTGGGACTTATTTTTGTGATATCTTTTTGGTGTATTAATAAGCTGAGTGACTTCCAAAGAGGTCCATGCTGTTGGTCACTAAATTTGCAGATAAAAGACTGCCAGTCAATGTTTACATCACCGAGGAGGATAATTTCATTTGTGATTGCATCTGCTATCCAGGATAGTATGTTTTCAAGTATTGGAATGTTCTGCCCTTGGGGAATATATAGTACAGTAATGCATATGCTTTTGACTCTGTTTCATTTTAGGAATGAGATTAGTATTTTGACTTTTCCAAAATTTGGGATGCAGAGAGTTACTGTGAGCATATTTGGGAAGATTATAGCTATTCCAACTGCTTTTTTATGTATTGAGTCTAATAATATTATAAGCAAGGGGTAGTATTTCAGGAGCTTTTACTTCAGGCTTTAGCCATGTCTCTGTTGTGGCTAGGATGTCCAGGATGTGTTGATTGCATGAAAATATGAGATTTTGTTGCACATACTTCTAAGGTTTAGAGTGACTATTTTTAAACGTTTGGTGTGTATTCTTTAGTTTGGAAGTCGGGAATGCTGTGGGTACGTTTGGTTGCATAAGGGTTACTCTTTTCAAGTGAATGAATCATATGGGTTTTTCAGCTGAGTATTAGGATTTTGAATAGTAATCTTTAATGATTTCAATGGTGGAATACACAAATGGGATGTCATCATTTATATGTTTAACTTACCTTTGCCTTTTTCCTTTGCAGAAATGGTTAAATTTTAAGTACTTTGTTTTGAAGTTGTCTCCAAGATAAAAAAAAAAACAACAAAAAAAATAGATAGATAGATAGATAGATAGATAGATAGATAGATAGATAGATAGATAGATAAAAATAAATCTGTATATATCTAACCTTAATAAAGGTGATGCTACTCACAATAAATTATATAAGTCTAAGTTAAACAAGCTGATTCTTCAGCAGCCAGCACTCTGGTTGTGGTTCTGTTTACTTGACAATGGAATGTTCTTCAAGGTTGTAAGTATTGTAGTCCAGGAGTTTGAGGTTCCTCATGCCATAGATTCTGATGGGCATCTTATTATGGTGAGGTACTTTGCAGCCTGGTTGATGGTTGTAGCACAGCCTTCCCCCTTTTCATTCCCCCCTTCCATTCCTGGGCCAGTTTAGCACAGTACTTACGGGTTTGCAAGGGGTTACAATGCTGCTTTGGTGGAATTGCCACTTGGTTTGAGGACTGGGCAAGCCAACAAGGGGGGAGTGTTGGTTATTCAGCACAGGGTTGCTTATTGCACTGTGGACTTAAAATTTGGTTTATCAATGGTGGAATGAGATTATCTGTGGCTATTTTGGAATGGTTCTGTTGTTGTAACTTTATGGTCATACAATAAACTGGTTGCACTGGTATTATGTACCTTAGTGTTTGCTCATGGGAAAGGGCTTGAGAACAAACCACTTTATGGCTGAGTCATTATAAATAGACAACATCTAGTGAGTCCGGACATTCGGTTGGTGACTACCTATGGGCGTAACACCAACATATTATTAGATTGCGTCAAACAACACTGGAACATATTACTTGCGGAGCAGAAATTATCTGATATTCTTACAGATAAATGTTTGTTTTCATTTTGTGGGGGCAAAACTTTGGGCTCACATTTCAGTCATTACAAATGGTGGCCGGAACCAGTTAAGCAAAAACCACAATGTACCCACAGGGGACCTTTTGCATGGATGTTTCCCTTGTGGACATTGTGGACATTGCCCTAAAGTTGTAAAATCAAAACACTTTACCAGCAGAAACATGGCAACTATATTTGATATAAAATTTTAGTCAGTTGTGGGTCTGACTAGGTCATTTATCTTGCCACATGCTCCTGTTCAGCCTTCTATATTGGACAAATGTCCAGACCACTAAGACTACATATATCCAAACATACCAGCGATATCAGAAATAAAAAAACATCTAATGCTCTACCTCGAAACATTGATTAATTTTATATACCCACCTGCTGAAAATGGACATGTATTTTGTACAAACATACACTTATACATGCTACAGCCGTTTTTAGATTTACTATCATTGACAGAATTTTTGGAGATAGAATCAACAAAACAGGTTGGCATTCAATATTAAATAATAAGGAAAGAAAGTGGATAATCAAGTTGGTGGTTTATTTCCACTGGGATTAAATGAACAATTATGATGAAGCAATGAGAAAGGGTTTTGCTGCGAATATGTTGTATAAAAGGGCATTTGTATTTTGTGTTTCATGGCTTACACTGAGGAAGGCTTTCTTATAGCCAAAACCATGTTTATTGTGCCTTATTTATATTAAAATAGTATTAACACATACCACTTTGTGCTGGCCTGCTTTTCTTTTGGAATTGAGTCATTATAAAGACCAAATTACTATCCCAGGGATAAAATAAATTCAAAGAGACATATTCCAGGGTGGTTCTTTGTCACCACTATTGTTCTCCATTGCCTTTAGCTCATTAGACAGATAGGCTTGGCTACAGCTTGACTACCAGGCAACGACCTTGCCAAATGACATCTCGCTTTTTTGAATGATTTGAAACTGTATAACTAATTAGAAAAGCAACTGAAAGCAGAACTACAAATAGTTAAATTTTTCAGATGAAAGAATGGCATTTGGTCTTGATAAACATGAAAAAGCTACATTTACACTAAGAAAATCGAAGCATCGAGAAAATAACTTTGGCAGAGGAATGTAATATAAAAGGACCTTTAACAAGAAGGAGTATATAAATATCTGGAAATAGATAAAGGGTCAGAAATATGTGTGGAGAAATTAGACACTGTCAGTGCAAGCATGTCTGGCAGAGGTTTTGTACATAATTTCAGTTTAACCTGTGTTGTATGCCGGCATGACTAGTCATGATATTGTAAATAAGTTCTTACATGTTGATTTATAATTTGTAGAGACTGTTTTAAAAGCTTGAACATTGTTCCTTTACATTTCTAACTGTGCATATTTGTGAAGAAGATGCTAAATGCAGAATGTCTGAGGATCAGCTAATCTTGTAGATGATATCATTGGAATGTTGATAATTGCTATGTGTTACTGTGAGAGGCTGAAAAACATGAAGGGCTATTAGTAAACAGCTGTTGGTTGATTTTCAAAATATGAAATGAAAATTAGAACTGGACCAGTTGTGACAGTTAAGCTAGTGTATAAAAGAGCCTGCTGAAGACAGTTTAAGTCAGTTGTCAGTTAATAGCCAGTTATAGTTGTCAGTTACAGTTGTCAGTAGTTCACAGTTATATTGTGCAGTGAATACCCAAAAAAAGACTCACCAAAAACTGTAAGCCTGGCTTTACTCTGTTGTAAGAATAATTTAGTTTAGATCAGGGACAGTGGGAAAATTATAACTAATCAGTTAGAGTTTTTCTAAATGTTGGATTTCAAGTCCTACAATATTGATTTCATTTTCCTGGTGATTGAGTTCTGGTTATTTATTGGTAATTATGGTTTCATAATTTGTAATCATTTTGCTCATTATTAAATATTTTATTAACTTACATTGTGGCAGATCAATCAGTATTTTCTTTAGGTATTTTGAGAGTGCTTATACCTGCTTTGATAACTTCCTGGGCTACTCCAAAAGTCTGGCTGCTTTAGGTAATTAGCAATCATTTGTTTTAATATCTAATTTTCTTAACTGGACACCCCTTTAAAAGGGCATGTTGGTTCTCTGATTGGTGGCAGTGTGTTATCTGCATCAGGCTTTCCCAGAAGTGTTTGGATGTGTGAGATTTAATTTATTTAATTGTGAGTGTATCAGAGGTCTTAAACTGGGACACGTTGCTCTGAAATGCGTAATAAGTCATTACATTAGGGGTGGACAGAAGTATACAGTCCAGTCCCAGGTTATAGAGCGTGTTTCTCTTGTGCTTTTAGGGAAAAATTGTGAAATTTTACTCCTGTTTAAGTGACAGTCTCACATTGGAGTCAGTAGTGAGGACTGAAGTTCCTTATTTACTGACCCAGGATAGTGAGGGACGTCACATTATTGTTGGCAGTCCAGTGGGGTATTATCGAGATGGCACATTATGTATGAGCATATGAGAACAAAGCTTAGTGAGGAATGTTTCAGAAGTCTAAAACTAATACTAAAATCTGTCTTGACATCCAGGAACAAAGTTCAAGCTATACATCAGTTTGTTCTTCCTGTTCTTACAGGTTTAGAATGACTGACTGTTCCCATGAAGTGCTGTATCAGGTGGATAGGAAAATAAGAGAACAGCTTTATGCTTATCAAATAACATAAAAACAGAGCATGGCATGTTTATATATTCCTTAGTCTGAAGGTGGAATAAGCCTCCTTGAAATTGAATACATGCATAGGTCGTAACTTATGGGACTGCATATATATTTGATAACATCATCAGATCCAAATATAATGAAAGTCTGAAGAAGATAGGTCTAAGATGACATTTTTGCTCAAACTAGCAAAAGCATTTATGCATAACACTGTTAATAGCACAGACTCTATATATAGAATAGTTAAATATACTTTAACTATTCTATATATACAATGTCTGTAACCATTTGTAATATTTGTGTTACTGTTATGTTGAATATTTTAGTTAATGTTAAGTGAAAACTTATGTCTGTACTACTTCTCTATTCATTTGTCTAATATTCCTCACATAAACTGTTGCCTTATGGAGCTTTTCTCCCCGGGCCTCCACTGAAAATGGGTTCTCTATGGCCCAGTTGGTAAGGAAATGTTAAATAAATAAAAAAAAAAGAGTGGAAATAGAACTCAAACCAGAAATGAGCAAAAACAGGTAGCAACAGAAAGTGGCAAAAAAAACGAAGAAAGAATATAAAGGTAGCTGTGAAGCTTTGGAAACATGAACCACAAAGAATGACTGAAAATGAAGAAGTATTGATCATTATCTAATACCAAAAGTCAAGAAAGTAAAATCAAGAAAATCAGATACCACAGCTGAAGAAAAAAGGACAAAGTTACATTAATCCTTGGAATAACAACGCATACTGATTAGAAGGTCCTGTGTACTGAGTGACATAAAGGTATAAAATACTAAGATATTCAAGCAGAAACTAGGGCAATGTTGAATAAAAACACATGGATAACTCCAATAGTAGTAGGATCAACACAGCTAATAAAAAAAGAGTTTTAAGCATACTTAAATATCTTGCCAATACAAGTAACACCATATGAAATACAATACGAGGCCGTAGAACTTGAAGATCCGAATTGATTGAAATTTGCAACACAAGAAGATTAAGATTGCTAGAACTTAATTCACCCTGAAGCACTTTATGTGAAGGACTCTGTATTTAAAAAAATATCACCAAGACAGTACTGATATATACAGGTTATAATACAGAAAAAGAAAAGACAGGGAAAAAAGAATACACTATGGATGAAAGGATAAAAAATGTCCATTACTGGCACAGACACTGATGCCCATAGGTTCATAGGCAAGTACTAGGCTAGCTGCCCTTGTGGGCCATTTTAAGCCTAGCCAATTTCCCTGCCAAAGTTAAGAACCAAACTTGCACATTGTGTCTATTCATATGAGCAAAATGTCATAACGTGTATACCAACCCCCTTAAATGCACGTGACAGGATAAGGTTCATAGGTAAATAGTAGGAACTGCCAGTGTGGGTTATTTTAAGCCTAGCCAATTTCCCTCAAAGGTGAAAGTCAAACCTTTTTTCATGTGTCTTTAAGGGAAACAATTTAACCATTATGTCAACTTCCAACCCATACTGGAAAAAGAAACTGTGTGTATTCTTCTAAAGATGAAAACTCTTATATCATTGTGTTGAGTGACCCCCAAACCTGAGGCACATGAAATTAGTAGCCCACAAAAATATAAAAAAAAAATCTAATTGGCCAAATAAAATATATAGGTAATAAGGCAAACATTTGTGGACAAAAAAGAGGGAATGTCTGGTTTCATTTACATAATAACCCCAGAATATCCCCAGAGATGATATACAGTAAGAGTGAGAAAGAAATTAGACAAGAGAAAAATATATGCAACAGAAAAGCTGTCAAGAACTACAAGTAAAAATTTAAGATCATGAATTGAGTAGATCAAAACAAAACAAAATAAAGAGAAAAAACAATGGTCCATATGAAAGAGGATGCAACTGAGAAGTGTTACAAAAAGGAATGAAAAACAGGGGCTACTAAAATTCATACAAAAGCAAGGAATTGGGAAAGAAAAATAGATCAGATATGGTGTATTATTTATGCAGAAAAGAAAGCTGTTAACTGATATCACCACTGAAGCATCAAAGATTTTTAAAGATACATATAAATGAAAACATCTAAACACAGTAAACTTTACTAAAAAGAGAATAATAAAAAAAGAAAAGAAAATGTAATGCTGACAAGTAAAATCTGGTAGCTTTTTAGAAAATATTTTCTTTCTGAATGTTCAACAATATTTAAATATATTT
Organism: Protopterus annectens; assembly: GCF_019279795.1. Classification (NCBI taxonomy): domain Eukaryota; kingdom Metazoa; phylum Chordata; order Ceratodontiformes; family Protopteridae; genus Protopterus; species Protopterus annectens. The sequence continues at coordinate 1,256,193,357 of NC_056735.1, read as the reverse complement.
TTAGAATATTTATACAGCCATAAGACTTATGAAATCTGTAATAAGAATTCATCTAGAGTAAAGAAGAGTTTAAGCTATTATTAGGTAAACCTTAGGTTATGTTTTCTTACTAATTATACATATAAAATGTTTATTATGCTAAGAATTACTACTGTAACTTTCTATTTTTGCTTAAGGTAGGTAAAGATATGCAGTAGTCACCTGGCATAAATATAGTTAGTGGGTGCCAATGTTATTTGTAAAAATAAGGTCATTAATGAACATTTGTTAAAGTATTTAGCAAATTAGTCTGTTATGTCCAAGACTAAATAGCAATTCTGGTTAAGTTTGGAAACATTGTTTCCATTGGGTCACCATCAAAGTAAAATCATTATATACTAGTGCGAATAATATGTGATCCTTGAAGATTTGGATTACTTTTTGGGTTCTGGTCTAACTTCTTATATTTGCAACTTGAAAAGCTTGGTTTAAACTTTGCTCTATATATGATAGGCAGATTTACAGAGAGAAGTATGAAGCTGCAATGGATACCAGCTTTGCACTATCTTGCTCCAATCCGGTAATGGTCCTACTCAATACTTATATGTATGGTACATGTTTCTTTCAAGATGATCTGTTTTAAGATTATTATATATTGACAGCTTGCTTGTGATATACAAAGGTAATGTGGAAAAAGTTTGTGAAATTTACACCAGCCTGGCAAATAATATATTTGCTTACAATTTTCTAGCATAGTGAGCAATCATCAGATAAAGTATTCATAATTCACATTATGTGGGATATTGAGGTACAAATATTGTAAGGAGGTTACACAGAGAGGCTGTGTGGCTAGAAGCAGAGAAGAGTTGTATAGACCAACTGCTTTTGACATCAACTGGGGTACAGGTAGGAGAACATAGATAACAGAGTACATGTTGTTTTAAGGGTAGCCACACAATAGTATAAAAGAATGTACTCTAGATAATTTGGCTGCATTGACTAATCTTGCTGAAACAATGTTATTGGTATTTACCACTGATTAGTGGGTTGAGGACCTGGCCAACTCCAACCTCAGCCAGGGGCCTATGGTAATGATAAGAATGGTTTATGTAACCCTATTCACTAGTATGTCCACCATAAAGCCCGGCAGCCCTAGGTCAATAAGTTATTGGACATCCAATGTCCAGTTGCACAGCCTGGGTTACCTGGATAGTTTTGTTGAGCATAAGCTAGAAGTAAAACCAGTCAACCAGCCCAACATGAACTAAGGATTGCTACACTCAATATAGTAAATAAAAACAGATTGGACAACTCCCCCCCCCCCCCCGCCCAGCAACAGACTTTTTAAAGGCAATAAAATGAAAACAAGAAAAAATTCAAAATCCACTGTGTCATTCCTTCAAACCAACACTTTATTGCAAACAGACATAATGCGTTCATCTCTTCACATACAGACTTATTCAGCCTCTCAATATAGGTTCACTGACAGGAAGCAGCTTGTAAGTGGATGGCATGATGGCAAGAAGGAGGCAGGACAAGATGGAAGGGTAGTACAGCAAAGCCACATGACTTGGGATTCAGAGTCTACTGCTCAGGGGGAAGACAGACTAGAAATGGTGTAGGAATTAACTTAAAGAAAGCAGCAGGCTCCGATGATATGATCAAGATGTTGAGTAAGTTAAGACAGGAATTGCTCCAGAGGGTACTCATTGCAATATATATTGAAAGATGTATTCCAGATGACTGGCAAATATGCATTTTACTGCCTGTGTACAAGAACAAAGTGGGGCATTCACAACTGTGGGCACCATAGAGGTATCAGATTCCAGGCATATTGCATTTATTTATTATTTGCTGCTTGGGAAAGTCCGACTAGGACAGAGCCTATTTTCAGTGGAGGCCAGAGAGAAATTCTCCAGATTCATGCCTTTGGAATGTGGGAGGAAACCCATGCAAACACAGGGAGGACATTCAGACTCCATACAGTAGGCAACCCAGCCAAGCATCGAACCAGAGAACCTCTTGCTATCAGGCAACAACGCTAACCTATGCACCACTGCGCCGCACATATGCATGAAAGTTCTGTAAAGGGTAATTAATAAATGAGTATACAGCTTGGTAGGAAGTAGTTCAGATTCAGATCAGGATGAATCACAACCAATCTGATATTTGTAGTTAAACAGATAGTTTTAAAGAAGATAGAGATGAAAATATTGTCCAACTAGTTATTCACAGACTTCAAAAAACTATATGGCAAAGTCCCAAGAAATCAGACTTAGGCAGTCCTGTTCTTGTTCAAAGTCCCAGAAACAATGATAGAATTAGTGCAATGACACATGTATGAACAGTATTCAGACTCACAGAGGGGTTCCCAATGAGAGGGCATCAAGGTTCAGTTCTGAGTCCATTGCTTTTCATCCTGGTGGTGATCTACATTAGTATATAGGTTGCTATATGCAGACAATGTGGCATTACAGGTAGACTCTGAGAACTTCAGCAATGATAGGGGAATGGAATACAAAACTTGAAGGCACATGGGATGAAATGGAGTACAGATAAGACAATTGTAATACTAGCAAATGAGGGAATATCAGAAAAAGCAGAGAACTGAGATAGAGGGGAAAAGAGTGGAACATGTTAACAAGTATCTCAGATGAGTGATCGAGAAGGGATGCCTGAATGAGGAGGTCAGAGTTAGAAATCGATGGGCTGTAGCCAAATGGCATGGAGTACTGAAGAAGCTTAAAAGAAAGATGTAAAAAACAGTGGTGCAACCAGTACTACTGTATGATACAGAAACATGGACAGTAAAGGCAGAGCAGTTGAGGAAGCTCAGTGCAGGATAGCAAATAAAATGAGCACATCAGAGGAGAAACTCAAGTAGCTCCTATTGCAGAAAATGTCAAAAAGAATAGATTACTATGTTTCAGACCCATGTGCAGGAAAGCAGAAGACAATCTGTTGAAGAAAATTCACAAGACACCCTGACCCCAAGTAGAAAAAAGGTTAAAAACAGTGTTTTTGTTCGTAACAATGATATAGCAAGATTATTTTGAAGGAAGCTAATGAATTAGTGAACAACTTTTTCTGATTGTAAGGGAAAATTCATTCCAAGATGTTGGAAAAGTTTGTGTAATGTGTCTATCACATCTGTTCTTCTATTAATGAGAAGTTATTTTGAGTATAAGATTTCATGTTCTGGTGTTCCCGATCCCACATGTGTTCCAGACATTCAAACAGGACACTTCCTCATAGATCTTGCAGAAGTCATCTTTCAGTAATCTATAAGTTCCTGGACCATTTTTGATTTGCATAATTTCATAGTGAGGCATCATTGTGTATGTAGTGCAATTATATATGTCTCACCTGATATTTGTGCAACTGTTCTATGTGTTTCTTGGCTGTGTATATCTAGTTCTCATTAGCCTCATGTCAGGCATCCTCGGAATGGCCTGTGTTTGTGTTCCAGACATCCTGTTTATGTTCATATCATCACATATGCTTACTACTCACTGACCCTGTGTCTGGAAACTGTAAAATAACCTGTCAGTATTCCACCACATCATGTATGGGTATTGATCACTCACCACGTCTTGGGTTTGTCCTATCAGATCCTGTGTACACTGTTTATTGGCAGATACAGCATCTGCTGCCTGGTCATGATCTGTCTTAACACAACTTGCTTGAGTTCTACCACAACCTGTGTGCCCTATGCAATGAACTCATGTGTCTTTTGCTACATTGCCCAAGTGTGTTCTGAAACATTCTATTTGTTCCCATCATACCCCTTGTGTATGTTACTCATTCCCCTCATATAGGAAACTTGCTGCACGGCCTGGATGGGCTCCACCAAATGTGTGTTGCACACTGACCTCATTTGTGACATCTGCTGCTTGACCTGTGTGGGTTCTACCTTGTCTTGTTTATCTCCTTCACACAACCTCATTTTTTATTAACTGTGTCATGGCCTGGGTGGTGTCCCACCACATCCTGTGCATGTTTCACCACATCCTGTGTGTGATGTACTCACTGACTTCATGTGGCATCTGCTGCATGGTATGTGAGTGTTTCACCACATTATATGTGTGCTGCTGACTGATCTCATGTGTTGTATTTGACGCATTGCCAGAGCTTCTTTTATCATATGTTCTTTGTGTTACACTCCATCCTACATGTATGTGTTCCACCACATCTTTTGTATATTCCACCCTGTCTTGTGTATGTATGTGCATGCATGTTTTTACTATATTCTGTGTATATGCTACTCACTGATCTTATGAATGTCACCTGCTTCATGGCCTTAATGTGTTCCTCCATATACTGCATGTTCTGCACAACATACTTTGTTCATTCTACCACATGGGGGTGGCATTCCATCAGAGAGAGTGTGTGTGTGTGTGTGTGTGTGTGTGTGTGTGTGTGTGTGTGTGTGTGTGTGCGTGTGTGTGCGTGTGTGTGTGTGTGTGTGTGTGTGCACTATTAACTCATATCAAGTTGTGGCATCTGCTGCATAACCTTGGTGTATTTCATCCCATCCTGTTTGTATGTGCTGTTTACTAATCATGTGTAGCATTTGTTGCATGGTCTAGGTGCATTCCAGAATATCTTTTGAGTGTGCTGCTTATTGACCTCATGTATAGCGTATGTGTGTGATAGTCAATGACCTAATGAGTGGCATCTGCTACATGACTTGCAAGTCTTGCTGTGTGTGCATCACCATACCTCATGTGTGGTTGATACTTTGCTAGGGTGTGTTCCACCATATCCTGTGCATGTTTCTTACATGCTTTATGTGTAGTGTGCATTGAACAAGTAGTTTCTGTTGCATGGCCTATGTCTGCTTTGCCACATCATGTGTATTTGTATTACTAAATTACCTCAAGTGCTGCATTTGCAGCTTTACCTGTAAATATTTGCCCATAACTCGTGTATATTCTGCCCGATGCTGGGTGGATGTTTTTAACCACATCTTAGGTGAGAATTTGTGTGGGATTGGTGTAATTGCTAAGGTGTCTACCTTACAGACACAATGTGCAGAGTTTATTTTCAGATGGGGTAAATGGCTAGGATTAAAATGGCCCACAAGGGGAGTTAGCTTAGTACTACCCTATGATCCCATGGTGCTTACTGATCTTATGTACTATTTGCTGCATATCTTGTGTATGTTCCACATTATTGTATGGAAGTGTCAGTGGTATAACAGGTGACACACTTGCCTTTGGTGATGGAAGATCAGAAGTTTGTGGGGTTTTCCCAGGTGATTGTATTCATTTTCCATTACTGACACTGCAGCATAGAATTATGGAATATTGCACTCATGAGTATGCCATCTTTCATATGAGATATTCATCTTTGGCCCCATTTATCTGAGTTACTGGTAGTTCAGATGGATGCAAGAGACTCCATAGCACTAATTAGAATGAGTAGGGAAGCTTTATTTATATTGGGTCTATATTATATTTTCGAAAGTTTCAAACATCGAACACCCCCCTGCACCCCCACACCCCCGCTACTTAAATATTCCTACTCCGAGATTGCACTGCATTGAAGTAAAGGGAAAATATTCCCTATGGCGATTTCCATGTTATGCACATGACGTTTCGACTAATTGGGGTTCGCTCAATACGTGTTTGCCATTTACAATTTTCGATCACGCAATAGGAACCCATTTATATCACATCATAATTCAGGATTTCACATCATACATTCCACATTATTCACATTTTCTTTTTTGAGTATAACATACTTTTCAAAATGTTTAACATCAAACACACTAAACCACACAAATATCTTTCTTATTTTTTTTATAATTAACCATCCCCACAATTATAACCTTATTATCCTTAATACAAACGTACAATTCCATAATTTATTATGTAGTAATTCCTTGCACCTGCATTGCCATGCGTTTCATATTGCACCTATCAAAACTCAATCCATTTTTTCTCACTGCATCTTTGTACAGCCATATATTCTCTGTATAACAACATGTTTATTTCCTGGAAACAGTCATATGTTCTTGAAAATTTTCCCAGAACACTTTAATTCACCTACACTCTATTAAAAGCATGCTCCATCATTTTCTCTATATCATTAATTTTATGTGGTCTTTCATTCTGCTGCTTATATCACACATTCCTTTACAGGCAATTTGCCCAATATTAATCTCCATACAAAATCACTTATTTCTTCCACTTCTTTGAATCTTTGTTGATTCTGCTTTATAACTTTTAATTTTCTACCAAATTATTCCAGCATTGGACATAATGTTTCTCAAATATTTTTTCATACCAGCATTTTCTTTTCATCCATTGAATCCCTATTTGCAATGTCTACCACCTCATTTTACATATGTATTCATTTATTTCTTTACTTATAGTACCTTCATTATTTTTATCTTAATTTTAACCATTCTGTCATATACTTAATCCCTAATTTTTCCTCCTATATCTCTTTTCCTGTTATTCTATCTTCATTAGCATCCATTAAAATTGTAAAGATAAAAAAGAAACACCAGATTAATTCAACACAATCCACTGTTTTTTTTTTGACACAGTGTAGTACCCTTCACTTAATCGAGTTCAGCTTTGACCCCCATATATCCTAAATATCTCTAATAATGATTTTATTTAAACATTGGAAAGGTGTATACTCCTCCCATATAACTCAACTTTCCTAATATGCTGATACAAAGCCATAGTACAAGCTTTCCACATTACAGTACTGTTCCACCTTCTTCCATAATGTCTTCCCATAGATTATCCTTTCTTCATGCCTTCAAAACCTTACATGTAACAATACATACTTATCTCTTGATTAGTGAAAATGTCTAATACCCTAAGACCCTTGCTTTCTTCTTAACATTAAGCTAATTTCCCTTAACGTACCTTCCAATATGTACATACTTTCCTTCATCCAGTCTTTGTTCTTCATGATAGCCACCAAATCAGTGTATACCACAAACTGGATGCACCTTAACTCCTTCCACTACCCCCCTTAATATTCTCACTGTGTTCAACTATCACACTATTCATTAGTAAAGTAAATGAAACCCTAGTTATAGGACAACCTTGTTTAACTCCCTTAAATACTTTATTTTTTTTTCTAGCCAGCCATTTACTACCAACCTATTCAAAATGTGTGTATTGTTTTAAAAACTTTTATTACTTTATAACTCCTTAATATCATAATTTCCTCACTTTTTGCACTAGAAGATTAGTCCCACACAAACAGTGCACTTTCTTGAGCATTCTGAGAATATACTGCTCACTGATGTCATGTGTGGCATCTGCCGCCATAATGAGAGTGCATTCCCCACATCCCATGTCTACTGATAATTGGCTAGGTATGCAGCACGTCCTGCTTGGCATGTGTGTTCTGTCATGACCTGTGAGTATTCTGCCATGGTGTGTGTGCGTGTGTGTGTGTGTGTGTGTGTGTGTGTGTGTGTGTGTGTGTGTGTATGCACTACTCACTGACCTTATGTGACGCATCTGATACATGGGTTGTGTGTTCAAACAGATCCAGTGTGTGTTCCACCACTTTCAGGGTATGTGCATCTCACTGACCTCATGTGCACCATCTGTCATGTGGCCTGAGTGTGTGTATTTCATCACATGCTCAATGTGCTCCACCATATCATTTGTGTGACGCAAGTTGTGAGTGTACTGCTGACTACCCTCATCTGTGACACTGTATGCATAGCTTGTACATGTTCCACCATATCTTAGGTGTGTGCTTTTCACTGATGTTATATGTAGTGACTGCTACATGGCCTGTGTGCATTTATCTACATCCTTTGTGTATTCCAGCATATCTTGTGTGTATTTTGCTTCAGCTTCAGTGTGTGTTGTTCAATGATGGTATAATGTGTGGCATTTATTGCAAGACTTAGGTGTATTTCACAACATCTCTTGAATGTGTTCTATCATTTGTGCTCATAGACATCAAGTGTGGTGTGTGGTGCATGCCTCAAGACCTATGTGTGTTCTATCACATCCTGGCCAAGTTTTCCAACATCCTGTTTATGTTCTACCACATCTTATATGTGTGCTTTTCAGTGATGTAATATGTGGCATCTGGAACATGTCCTTTGTATGTTGCAGCACCTTCCGTTTGTATTTCATAACATACTGTGTGTGTGTGTGTGTGTGTGTGTGTGTGTGTGTGTGTGTGTGTGTGTGTGTGTGTGTGTGTCTGTATGTGTGCATGTGTTTGTTGTGCAAACTAATCTCAGGTGTGGCATCTATTGCATAGCTTTGAGTGTTCCATAACATCCTGTAAGAATTCTGCTCATGACACCATGTGTCACACCTGCCTCTTGTGTTGTTCTACCATGACCATAGTGTGTGGTGTTCCCTGATCTCATTTAATATTTGCTACATGGCTTGTGTGTACTCTATCACAGTATGTGTGTGTGCGTGTGTGTGTGTGTGTGTGTGTGTGTGTGTGTGTGTGTGTGTGTGTGTGTGTGTGTGTTTTCCTCACTGGCCTCAGATGTGTATCACAAACCACATGTGTATGCTTTGTTGCATCCTGTGTGTGTGCTTATCACTGACATCATGTGTAGAACTTGCTACAGGATTGAGGTGCATTTCAACTCCTACTAAGTGTGTACTGCCTACTGACATTGCCATTTGCTTCTGCTTAATGGCTTTAGTATGTTCCACTACAACCTGTGTGTGAGCTGCTCACATCATGTGAGACATCTTCTGTATGTCTTGTGTGTGTTCTACCACATTCTGTGTCCCTTACTCATAGATTTGTTTGTGGCATATGCTGCATGACCTGTATCTCTTTTATCCCAGCCAGTGTGTGCTCTTCTGCATTCTGAATGTATTTCATCACATCCTCAGTATTTGATAGTCTTATATGCAGCATCTGGTTCATGGCCAGGTTGCCCTCCTCTACATCATGGCTGTGTGCTTCTCACCGGTGTCATGGGCATTATCTGTTGCATGGCCTAGTTGTGCTCTACTATACATTGTGTGTGTGTGTGTGTGTGTGTGTGTGTGTGTGTGTGTGTGTGTGTGTGTGTGTGTGTTATGTAAGATCATGCTATATGCTAGCAGTAGATGCCTAGGCCTCCACACTCGGTCTCTGCCATGATGGCATGTAGCTTTCTGATATTGGAGATTCTAGTGACATGCAGCAGACCACCAGTCCTGTCCAAGCCAGACAAGATTGCTGTAAGGTGATGGTCATAATGATTGGGTTGGCATAGCAGCCTGCTGCAAGTAAACAGAGCCAGATCTAATGCACAGAGTGTAAATGAACAAATTCTACCACAAAACCAAACTGTGTACATGTTGAGCTCAGCAATAGGTGTGCAGCATGTGGCATAGTTTGCTATATCTGCTGTGCTCATATACCTACCTATCATGATCTAGTGAACAGTGTCAATGAGTATCCCATCATACTCTGACACAGATACCATGGACAGTTTGGATGTCCTCAGCATGAGAAACATCTCCTCAGAATGCGTCCTCTAACTCACTGTTGATGGTGTCATGTTCAGCATGTAACAGTGTCTAGACTGAGTGGTCACTACTACCCATGTGGGTGTATCTCATGAGTAGAAGGCATTTACTGCTATTGTTACCTGCTGCAGTAACTCAAAGACTACCTACTGTACCTCCCCAGTCAGAGAGCCTTTTACTAATTCATCAAATTGTACCTGAGATTGCAGAATTGTAAAAGTGGTGATGCAAATATTGGTAGAGATGAAATATGATTCCACCTTCTCCCAGTGATTTATGTTCACTAGAGGCATACTGCAGAGATTAGACTTGAGCTCCATTCTATCATTCTATTTGCCTTTAATTTACTTTTATATTTATCATAGTCCTATAGCAAACAGTATGATAACTTCCCTCCAATATTTTTTTATTTTCAATTAAAATAACATTTACATATTTTAAATATCATTTTAAATAACTATATACAATATTTACAATAGCCTGACTTTCGATTATATATACTGTATGTTATTAAATATAGAATTAACAGATCAGTTATCAGAGATACAATATTGATTATTGCAGAGTGTTTAACAAAGATATAACTTTCTTCCAAGGATTATTTACCAATGGCCTGTGATAGATTCGTAATTCTTTGATTTTTATTTCCATCAATGCAGTTGTCTTCAGTAAAGTGTAGAATTCTTCCAAGGTTGGGGGTGTATTTGAATTCCACCTTCTGGTTACGTATTTCCTAGATATAGCAAGTATTGTCCATAACAGATACATATTTGTCTTATTCAGGTAGGGACCTTAATTTACATTTAGTATAGTCAATACTTTAGTTAAGGTAAAGGATGCATTAAATAAAGCTTGTAAAAAATGATTGATCCCATTCCAATATGATTTAATTTTATTACATTCATAAAAAATATGGATCCAGTCTGCTTTATTTGGCTTTTCACACCTCCAGCAAAAACCATTTGTAGTAGTACTGATCTTTTTAATTCTATCTGGTATTAAAATGCTCTATGTAAGTATTTCCAGTTAAATATTTCCAGTACTGTGTGTTAGAGGTGTAATTAACATAGTAAGATGTTAGTATTAATTCCTTCTGTTAACTGCAATGACTGACCTTTTGTTAAGAACTGCCAGTATGATGGTTTGGGAATTGTTTTATATGTTATTAACTCTTTATACAGCTTTGAAATGGAATTTTTCTTTTCACAACTATTATATATAAATTCATATAGAAAACTTATTAGATTTGGAATATCTTTAAATGAGAAATTATTAATTAATCTGCATAAATCTTTAGTGTACATTAGAATGCTTTGTAAGGTTAACCAGTCCTGTGTTGGAATATTGTAAACAGTTTTTATCATATCTATATCTAAAACATTTAATTTATTCACACATTGAAACCAGCATAAGAACCCATTTTGTTCCCTGGAGGTTATTGTTTCCCTATATATTTTGTGAAAAACATTTTTACTGATGGTAAATGGGGTTAAAAGGTCAAACCAAAGTTTTAGATCTATGTTTGCATTGATAAGTTTCCTAAAGGAATTAATGTAATGATTAATCAGTGTTGTTTTAGAAGGTTTTGTTATATTATATTGTATACTTACGAATAGTATGTACCAGGGTTTGTTTGATTTGTCTGCTATTAAAACTTTTTAACAGATTAAATTAATTTGTTAATATAGCCATTAATTCTTTCCAGTTGGCAAAATAATTTGAGTTATTGTAGTTTTAAGCACAGATGCTGTTATATATGTTTCTATTTCTGGGAAGTTCAATCTTACTTGTTTCCAGGGTCTAATGTGATGAGTTAGAGCTACTCTATTCTTTTTGGGATACCATAAAAATTTTATTAAACGTGAGTTTATTTCTTTAAGAATGCATCCTTCAGGAATTAACTGTATTGCTAATTCTACATATAATATTTTTGGCAATAAGACCATTTTTATTAATTGCAGTCTGTCTTCAAAAGTTAATATCATTTTGTTCCACTTTTCTATATATATTTTTATTGTTTCAATAATGTTTTTATAATTTATTAATATTGTTTTGTTTATATTTTTACATAACACTATTCCTAAATAATTTAGCGCAAGTTCTTGTTTTCCTATGATGGATTTATCTGTAACTTGTAGTTCTTTTTTCTTATTTAAAAATAGAAATTTTGATTTTGGTTTATTAAAGTGTAGACCTGAAATCGTATAATATTTCTCCATTACTACTTCTAGCTCTCTGGAGTTTGAAAGGGTTAATAAAATATCATCAGCAAAAAGCATTATTTAAGATATGTACCGGTCATAGACTTCTATTCCTTTTATTCTTGGATTATTGTGTATTATTTCTGCAAGTATTTCTATAGCCAAAGCAAACAAAATAGGAGAAAGGGGGCATCCTTGTTTAATACCTTTCATTATATGGATAGATTCTGAGGTGAAAGGACCTAATTTAATGTAGGCTAAGTTATTAATATATATGGTTTTTAGTAATAAGATGAAGGGAGGAGGAAATTCACATAATGCTAAAGTTTTAAATAGATATTCCAGTTGAGGGAATCAAAGGCTTTTTCTATGTCTAATCAGATTACAAGTATTTTTCTATCTTCTTTATTCATATAATCTATAAGAGTAGGTATCATTTTAATATTATCATGTGTGTGCCTGTTATATAAAAATCCAGTTTGATCATTATTAATTGTCTTTGAAAGTAGGATTTTCATTCTGTTAGCTAGGATTGACATGAATATTTTTAATCATTATTCAGTAATGATATAGGTCTGTATGAGGTGCAAAGGTCTGATGGTTTATTATCTTTTAGAATTGGTGTTATGAGAGAATATTTCCATGAGGGTGGTATTTTTGCTTCTGACTGGACTTTTAGCAACGTTTTATGAAAAAGGGAGATTACTGTTGAAGGGAAGAGTTTGTAAATTTATGTAATTATACCATCTATCCCTGGAGCTTTGTTAGATTTACTTTCTTTTATCTTGTCAACAATTTCTTTGTAGGATATAGGTTTTTGTAGGTCTAGTTTTAAGTTTTCGGGATTTTTTTTATATTGATAAGGATTGTATCTAAGTTTATTTGGTTGGTATCTAAATCTTCTTTTTTGAAGTGTTCCCTATAATGGAATCAAAATTCTTCAAGGATGTCTCCTATAGCTGATACTTTTTTCCCCTTTCTTTTCATGATATATACTACTAATGTTATTTGCTTTAGACTGTATTTTAATTCTTGTAGATAAGTTATGTAGATATCTGGGGGAGGTGGCTAATGAGTTTATTTTTAACTTTTCCAAGGCTAGACAAGTTTTTTCTGTTAGAATTTCATTATATTTTTAATTTAATTCCTCTATTTCTTTTTTGACTTCTGGACAATTCTGATTTTTTTTTAGATTTTGCTGTCAAGAGTCTGGTTTGCAAGTATAATGATTCAGAATCCCACTCTCTAACTTTGTTTTTGTACCAGCTAAGGGTCTTACCAAATAAATACGCTTATAATGAGTCCCAAACCATGACTCTACTGATTTCTGTTGCATTATTAATTTCAAGAAATAATTGTAGTTCTGACAACATCCAGGGTCTGAATTCTCTAATTTTCGTGATATATGATGGAATTCTAGTTGAGAGGATTAAAGGTTTAAACTCTATTTGGAGTTTCATTATCAGAGAGTCATGATCTGAGAAGGGGCATGGAACTATTGAGACATTGAGGATTTTTGTTTGTAAATCTTTGAACTACGAATAATTTGTCTATTCTGGTTTGTGTTCCAAATCTACAGACTTTATGGGAAAATAATAAGGATTTATCATCTTTTACTTTAAAAGTGTCTATTAAATTAAATGAATCAATCCATCTTTTTAAGGATTTTGAAATAGTTGCTATGCGAAAAGACTTCTTGGTGGTTTCAGAAGCTTCTAAGGTGCAATTAAAGTCTCCTCCCAGTATAAGATTTCCTTTATAATTGTTGGAAATAAAATCTAGGTGTTTTTTAACTGTTCTTGCTCCAATTCCTGGGAATCAATATAGATTAGCTAAGGTCCATATTCTGTTATTAAATTTAATTACCTTCTTTGTTTTCATATTTATAAATAACGTTTGGAGTGATTATGTTTTTCTTCCAGAGAATTGATACTCTTTTTGTCTTTGTTCTATAGGAGGATTGAGCTAGGGTTCCAAATAAAGCTATCATTAGTCTTAAAATGCATTTCCTGGAGAAATACTACTTGTGCCTTATTTAGATTTAAATATTTTAGTAAGTTTGATCTTTTAATTGCATTATTTAAGCCATTAGTATTTAATGATAAGAATGTTAAATCCATTTCAAGTTATTGTTGGAAGAAACGTTTTGCTTCTTTTTTTTTATTTTGATTAGTTATATCATATTCTCTGATAACATGGAATGTTATTTTTATGTGTGTAAACTTGGGAGTGTAATTTAATGTTCTTTCTTCTTTAAATACAAGTAGGATAAAATTCTGGTCAGGCTTTAAAAAATACGTCTATAAAACATTAATTCTAAAGTATCAAATACAAGTAAATATGAATTTCCCATTAAACATGGAATGAAAGTCATTCCTAATCAAATAGATAAAGATAGAGCTATTGGATTATCACTCATACCTTTAACCAACAATATCAACTGAGCTCCATATGTTAAATTATTATATGGAGAATTTTCTAAAAGAGATATGAAATTCTATATTATTCTATTATTATTCTATAGTATTTTATATATCAGGTAGCCACGGTGGTGCAGCGGTAGCATTGTCGCCTCACTGCAAGAGGTTCCCTGTTCGATACTCAGCTGGAGCACCTTCTGTGTGGAGTCTGCATGTCCTCCCCACGGTCGAGTGGCCTTTGAAAGACTGTGTGGATGGGTATGCCTTCGTTGAAGGTTGGACGTCAAGCTGGCATCTCGGCACCGTAAAAATCTACTGCCAATCATTAGCGATCCCTAACCAGAAAAGCCAAAAGAAGAAGAACAAACAAGTATTTTATATATCAGAATGGAATGTTAGTAGTGTAAACAATTATTATGTTGACTTAGAAAATATCCAATATTTAGTTACTCTTAAGAGATCCCAAACATGTCAGATATGTCATTTTGGATAAATTAAATGCAACAGAGGAGCATACGCTAAATAAGCCAACAAGAAATAGATTATAAAGGACAAGAAAATAACTCAAAGTAAGGCTGGCACAGATAGGGAAATAAATAAACTAAAAGAAAAACTGCACCAAAGCTACCACACAGTGCATTTATTGAAAAATAAATAAAAAGGTTTGCGCTTTCGCGACCACACTTGTCGCTTCATCAGACACATAAATAAAAATCACTACAACTTTATAGTCTGTCTGAAATGATCAGCTGACCTGTAAATCACATGTCTGCTTTAACAAGCATTACAAAACATAGGGATCTTTCTTTAAAAACTTTTAAAAATATGATAACTAGTAACTTTAAAATTAAATTCCTACATTTGTAACTAACATATAAAACTTACAATATTTAGACTGCAGAGTATTCATAATAAAATATTATTGATACCAAGCTAACTCTATAATCAAGTACTATCTCCCTATACAAAATTATATGTGTCCATCTATATATACTATACAGATGACTAATTAGGAGTTAGAAATATATACACGAAAACATGTTGACATATGCTTCAACCTATATAAAACATCTAGGATACATTTCAATGTTTAATGAGACAAAATTTTAAAAAATGTTTTAAAGAAGTAATACCATTAAGACCGGGATATCTCTCAGCATTAAGTGAGAGAATCCATTTCTGCTCAATACTTTCTGTTAAGTTCTCAATATCACCTCCTCATATGTTTGGATGGATAACCTGAATGGCAAAAAACTTAAAAACATGTGTAGAATCAGTCTATTTAAGATGCTTTGCCAGAGCATTAGTTTGTTTGCCATAGCTAATATCTCTAATATGTTCAAGGATCCTGTCCTTAAACATCCTATTAGTCTTACCCACATAATATACAAAACATTTCTGACAAAATGAAAAATAAACAATATTTTCAGTCCTGCAGTCAACATACGTCTTGCTAGTAATAGTAAATTTATGTGTGGGATGTGTAAATACCCTGTTACTATAAATGTATGGACATGCAGAGCATCGCCTGCAAGGAAAGGTGCTCATATGCATGGACTGAAAAGATCTATTTGTTTGCATTCTATTACATAAATGTTGTTTTAAAGACTTACTGTTTCTAAAAGAGAACAATGGAGCATCGCCAATTTTTTCTAACAATCCAGGTACTTCTTGCAATATATGACAATTTCTCTTAATAATTTGTGTGTATTCATTCACATCACTTGAATATTGAAATACCACCCTGAACTCACTGCCACCTGGAGTTGGAGTTTCGTCACATTCATTGAGTGCGCTGTTTGTTAAATAAGGTTTACATTTATTCTGTCATTGTTTCCATGCTTCATTTATAGTATGGTCAATTTCCTGTTGAGAATAACCTCTCTGCAAAAACTCAAGCCTCATATCTGTTAAGGCAGGAATTTAATTTTAAAGTTACTAGTTATTGTATTTTTAAAAGTTTTTAAAGAAAGATCCCTATGTTTTGTAATGCTTGTTAAAGCAGACATGTGATTTACAGGTCAGATGATCATTTCAGACAGACTATAAAGTTGTAGTGATTTATGTAGTTGTAGTGATGAAGCGACAAGTGTGGTCACGTAAGCGGTAACCTTTTTATTTATTTTTCAATAAATGCACTGTGTGTTAGCTTTAGTGCAGTTTTTCTTTTAGTTTAACAAATAGATTATTACTAAAATAATTTGACTAAAAGGACTCTGCAGGAGACAATGAGTGATTACCAATGAAATATGAATTTACTGTAGGTGTACTGTCTTCCTTTACTTTCCCACTCTTCAGCTCATCAACTTCAACTTACACTTATGAAAAGACATGGCTTATCAGTGGTATCCTGACTCTGAGTAGAGGCATCCTACATTCTAGTGTGCAGTGCTTTTACATATTTATAGATTTACAAAGCAGAGTCTAAGAATGGACTATGACCACCCTGACAATTCACATCATGCATAGGGGACCTCCTGCTTCCAGAAGGGGTAATCACATCAGGTCTAGAATGAATGTGAAGGTACCTATATGGTAATTAAGACTTACTTTAGGTAAGTATTAATCAAATAGTATTTAGAGCATCTTAGAGAGTTCTCAGGGCATTTAGAATACACTTAAGCCTCTCCTCCCTTGAACAAAAACAGAGACTTCCCTTCCCTTTCTTCCCCTTGTTTTAAATCAGTACTAATAAAAGAAATTCAGCAAACATAGGTAAACAGAAATAACATTCAGTACTCCATCTTGTACATGACTCGCAATCCATCAAACAAGTCAATGACTAACATCACTTTAGTAAACATTATAAAGACTAATTAGAAATAATTTCCTAACTCTTTAAATTTTCTGATAAAGCAAAAAGTTAACAATAAGCTATTTTAACTAAAAGTATAAAGCATTTCAATTTTTCCTTGCATGTATACAATTCTACTTATATTGTAGTGTCAATAGCTTTCTTTGAAATGTGTACAATACCTCAATTCTTCAAATCATTCCTTTTTCAATTCAGGTTTTGTTTTGTCAAAACGGCAACAATATTTCAAGGGCACAAATAATATTTAGACTGATGCTTCAAATAAATAACTTGTCAGTTGCCAATTGAGTTAGTTTAGAATGTATGGTTAGTGGAAATATAGCATGTTGCAAAAATAATATGTATTTTTGTGTGTGCTCTAGAGACTGTCATATGCAAGTGGCATATATAATGTAGAATATATAGAGCAGATAATTTATGGATTCAGGTTGTTAAAGTAAATTATGCTTATTAATCAGGCAGTTTCATTTAAATTCACAAGTAATTCGGGGACATTTCAGTTGAGTTTCCAGGAATGTGTAGTCCAATGTGAGTAACTGAGTCCACTTTTCCTCATAAACATATGTCACAGTTCATTAAACAAAGCAGAGTCTAACATCTGTCTAATAATCATTATAAAGACAAAAAATAGTAATTTCCTAGCTCTTCAAACTTTCTGATATCGCAAAATGTTGACAATAAGCTATTTTAACTGGAAGACTAAAACATTTCAATACTTCCTTGTGAATATATATTTTTACTTTTACTGTAGTGTCAAGAACTGTCTTTGAAATCTATGCATTACTTCACTTCTTTCAAGTCATTCATTTGACAGTTCAGATTATATTTTGTTAAAATATCAATAGCATTTCAAGGGCACATTTCATATTTAAACTGATATTTTAAATGAATAGCTACCAGTTACCAAGTGAGTTTGTACAGAGTGTGAGGTAACTGCAAAGATAACATGTTGCAAAAAGTAATATGTATCTTTTCATGTGCACTAGAGACTGACAATTTCAAGTAACATATAGAATGTAACTTTTACAGTGCAGACAGCTTGTGAAATCAGCATGTTAAACTGAGTAATACGTTTTAATCAAGCAGCTACATTTAAGTGCACATGTAGTTTGGGAACATTTCAGTTGTGTTTCCAGGAATATGCAATCCTATGAGAATCACTGTCTTTCAGCTTTTCCCGGTTAGGGGTCTCCACAGCGGAACTCCGGTCCGCTAATGATTGGCAGTAGATTTTTATGTGCTGGCTTGCCGGGCCTAACGCACAACCTTCAGCGAAGGAATGCCCATTCACACATGTCGACAAACAGAAGATGCTCTAACTGAGAATCGAACATGCAACGTCTAACTGTGAGGCGACAATGCTACCGCAGCACCACCACCGCAGTATGTAATCCTATGAGAATAAATCATAAAATATTTACAAATAGTCCTATTATGTATTTATCTTACCTTGCTTATGTTGTTTTTCATTTTAATAACTTAAAAACATTACTTTTTTCTTATTATTTGTAATCTGTTGGGCTAAATGCACTTCACAGGTTCACAGTGTCCTTAGAAACTGCAGCAATTGTTTACTGTTGCTATGGCAACACAAATAGAATGTGAAGAAAGCTTCACTTCTCTTAACCAACAGTACTTTTTTCCCATCCTTTTTTTTATATATTTGTTAATACTAAAAGGAAATAATTCAAAGGACATATGTACATGAATTGAACATTTCAGAGTTAATCACGACATTGTCCCCAATCCCAATAAGCATAACAGTGACTATCTTCTTATTCTTCTTTCGGCTTTTCCCAGTTAGGGGTAAATATTGTAACAACAATTAATTAAGTTCACTATTCCAATTAGTCTATTTTAAAACTAGATTATTTTAGACTATTATTTATCTATGTAGAGATAGTTATTAAATATATACAGACTATATTAGTATAGTAAATAGGATAGAATTTAGAAAGGGAGACAAGATGCAGTTAAAATAAATAATGAGAAAAGAGAGAAGAGAGAAAGAAAAGAGAAAATACACATATACTATGTATGTTGATTTACAGTATAAATATTTTATGTGCTATATAACCTTCCTTCTGTGAAAGAAAAGTACCCTGTTTTACATACCTGAGGTAATGTGAAAACTCTCATGTGTCATCTATTTTCAAAAAATATAGATAAAGATTCCAGCAGTTAGTTACTTTTGTTTTAAAATTCCAAGCCGTAAAATTGATCCTTTAAAGTAATGTTAAAACAATTCATATCATAGTAGATGCTTTGAGAGATTTGGCAGTAACAGTATCAGTATTTTGCTTCTTCTTTTTGACATCTGTCCAGACATTTGTTTCTTTTATTCTCTTGAGAGAAGGTGACATCCAATCCATATCTTCTGTAAAGTAATCACATTATTAGTTTTAATAAATGAAGAGGCTTCCTCTAAGTCAATAAAAGTCCTCATCTCATTGGCATACATTATTCTTATCTTAGCTGGATATGCAAGTTGTGCCTTGATGTTATTTTGTTTCAGAAACTTTTATCATTGGCCACACTTTTTTCCTTTGTTCCATTATTCTAGATGAATATAGCTATAACCCATGCCTGGGTGTGGGTAATGCGGGATTTACCCACGGTTGGCGTGGTTTGGTCCCGAGGGTGAAGCCCGAGGGACCAAACAAAGACAACCGTGGGTAAATCCCGCATTACCCACACTCAGACATGGGTTATTGCTATTATACTATGACATTATTTAAGAAAAGAAATAATTACTTTTCTTAAATAATGGCATTGTATAATGCCTCTTTGCTGCCCTTCCACAGCTGTCTGGTATCCGCGGCAGTTCTGATGTACTGCGCATGCCTACGCAGTACATTAGAGCTGTGGCCAAAAGCAACGGAGAAAGCAAGATCTCCATTGTTTTTTACTGTTTCGCTATGCTAAATGGGTTTAACATAGCGAGACAGCTTTAAAATAAGCAACGGAGATGTCCGTTGCTTATTTTAAAGCTGCCTCGCTATGTTAAACCCATTTAACATAGAGAAACAGTAAAAAGCAATGGAGATCTTGCTTTCTCCATTGCTTTTTTTTTTTTTAAACCTGTCTCGCTATGTTAAATGGGTTTAACATAGCGAGACAGGTTTAAAAAAAAAGCAACGGAGAAATCAAGATTTCCGTTGCTTTTTACCCACTGTGTCACTATGTTAAAGGAGTTTAACATAGCAAGACAGCTTTAAAAAAAGCAACGGAAATCTCCGTTGCTTTTTTTAAACCTGTGTCGCTATGTTAAAACAGTGTTTTAAAAGAGACTTATACTAATGGAAAAAGTCCGGGCGACCGGACCTTTTTCCATTAGTATAAGTTGATTTACAACGTGCACGTTGGCCAATTAGCGTGCACGTTTTGGAATATTAATGGGGGGGTCATGGTATAATAGTCGTTATTAAATCTTATCAGGCTCTGTTTATATTTTAGAGGTGCATTCCTCCAAGCAGATCTTAAAATCAGTTCCTTGTCCAAGTATGAAAGAAATCTGATAATTATTGACCTAGGAGTAAAGTCTGAGTTAGTGGCAGGTTTTCCAAGAGCTCTGTGTGCCCTTTCAATGCCAAAGAAAAGTCTTTCTTTTAAATTTAAAAAGTCAGGGATCCAGCTTGATAAAAAGGAAATAATATCCTCACCTTCTGTGTTTTCAGGTAATCCGAAAATCCTGATGTTATTTCTCCTCTCTCTATTTTCCAAGTCATCTACTTTATGAAGCAAACAAGTGTTTTGTTTAAGAAACAGTTCTTTCCGTGTTTCCTCTTCCTTAAGTCTGCTTTCTAAGTCATTTAGAGAAACCTCTATTCCTGTTATTCTTGTCTGGTGTTGTTGTAGCATTTCCTTGAGGGTGTCAGCCTGTTTTTGACTGCTTGTTTTAAGATTTTCTATGTTCTCTTTAAAATCATCCATCTTCAAAGACAACTCCTGCAGGGTAGATGCCATCTGTTTTAATTCCTTCTTTAAGGTAACATCCTGGTGAAAATTCCTTGAGTTGCTAATTTTAACAAGTGAATATATCTCCAAGCTTTTTGACAGGAAATTATTTGTAAAACTTCACCAAAGTTTCTAAGTATGTAAATTAGTCCTTTATCTATAAAATTTTATACTTTGAAGAAAAAAAATAATATTTTTTCCTGTCTTATTTAACTAGTTATATGGAGCTCTAAAATACTGCTGCTTTCAGTTAGCCATTCAGGCTCCAGTATGATAACGTAATGGCACCAAAAGAGCAGTGTGTATATATGTGTGTTTGTGTGTGTGTGTGTGTGTGTGTGTGTGTGTGTGTGTGTGTGTGTGTGTGTGTGTGTGTGTGTGTGTGTGTGTGTGTGTGTGCATGTGTGTGTGTGTGTGTGTGTGTGTGTGTACGCGCAGACATGTATGTGTAGACAGATATATATACATAAGGATTAGATATCTATAGCCATAAAAACATCAACCTTTTACCTCTTACCTGTCCCTCAGTTGACAGAGTATCCCTGATGTACCCTCAAAGCTGGTCAGAGTGCTAGTGCTATGTTGCATTTTTTTGTTGTTGGTTGTGGTTTTCAGTGCCTGTGCAAAGTCATGACATTTGCACAATGCTGTTCATCCAACACTTGCAGTTTGAAGTTCCTTGTATATATTCAGGTACTTAAAATATCAACTTTCCCTACAAAACCAAATTCTGAATTTTATTCAGTACTTAGTTGTGTGATGAGCAATTGAGTTGCATATAGGAGAGCACTTCCTCATGAGTTTAGACCTAGTTTGTAGTCTTTAAACCTGTATCCCTCCTTTAGATCACTCAGTAAGTATCTGGAGCCATTGCTATGCACTTTCCTACTATCTCTATAGCCAGCTTTTTGGAAACAGGCATGCTGAAACAATTATCAGTTGTCTCATGTACAGTGATAACCACTTAATTCTACAGAAAACTGATAGATTGCATGAGAGATTTAGTTACACAGTATGACTGGAGGCAAGGCTCTCACATACATATACTTCTAATAACAAACAGGTTGTTAGAAACACACACCACCATACCAATCCTGCTACACACAGTGCAGAGCAGAAAAATAAAACCACATATGCTGAGGCTGTTAGATGCAATATTCCTAAACCTTAGCAACCTTGAAAACACTCAACTCAAGTAACACATATCACAAAGCTTGCAACTAGAACTCTGTTTCTCAGTTTGTTAGCCCATAATACAATCACCAACACAACTAAATATCCTTGTCATAGGAGTTTCTATTGTGAGACACTGATAAACAACTGTCAGTTGCCTATGTGGAGACAGGATTTTCCACATAATGCATTCACTCAGGTCCTTGCACCACAAGTATACATTTAACTTGGACACAGTACGCATGGGAGTACATGACATGAAGTGCACCTACCTGACTATATAAACTGACAAGATGGAGCTCTCAGAAAATGTGTCTAAGGCAGGTATGAACCTGAACCTGAGCAGCATTTTACCTTCACTTAGACTGATGTCACAATATGAACAAAACATGACTGACTTTAACAAATGGCTTCTAGTGATATTCAAAGTGAAGCAAAATATATATAATCTTCCTGGGAGGACTTGGTAGACAGTCTTAGAGATGACCTGCACCTGCCTTCTTCAGGCTTTTATATATTGGCAAAATTCTTACCCACCTAATCAGTGCCTGTCAATTCAGTTTACAAAAACTTCCAACATAGCAAAACAAAATTCAGAAACATGAAAATAGTACTGCTCTATGCCAACAGCCTAAGCAGAAAATTACACTCCCTGCAAGCACTCATTACCCCTAGAATGCATTGATATATACATTATCCAGGAGACCTTGTTCAAGGATACTGAGAGCACCCCATCAAAGCAAAGCATCAGAGCAAAGTTTCAATGCAGGCCATGTGTTCTGACCAATGCAACAGATGAATGCACTAAATGTTGCACTGTCTCTGTATTTGTAAAACAGAATTATACATCCAGACTGGTTAATCAGGAAAGTGACCTGGAACTCCTCCATGTCCAACTTAACATTAATGATTCAATGAACTGAAATCCAAACTCACAGCCAAGCTAGGTGATTTAAGAGTTTGTTTAATTTTAGTACCTGTAGAAGATTTCATATTACATTGCAAGCCCCTATAACCCCCTTGACCCATGACTCCTACTTATCTAATATGGAAGCCTTCATGATTCAGTCAAATACCATTATCTTGGGGGACTTCAACTACCCCTCCATCCCCTCCATTAACCTAGAAACTTATACATCCCCAAACTGGTATGCCCAGAGGTTTCTGGACTTTGTAATTACTATCTCACTAGACCAGTAAGTCTTTATCCTTACAAGATGAGACAAACTTCCACTTGGTTCTTACCACTATGTTCCTCTCCAGATATGATATCCTCCCTAGTTAAATCAGTCCATAAATTAGTCATATTCACCATACGACTGAAGCTGGAAGCATCCTGCAATAACTCAATATTCAGAGATTATGCCAAAGGAAATTAAAATTAAGTGATGGCATTAAAAATTCAACTTTCCCTTCCACACTGAGGGCCCATTACAAATGCAGAATCCTTCATCAGCAAATTTCTATGAAGATGTAAATAAGTACACAGAAGCATCTGTCCACTTTTGATATAATAAACATAATGTCAAGTTAGAAATAACCCCTTATGGTGGAACACTAATATAAATATAATCTGTACAATAAAAGAAAAAATCTCATTGCACATAAGAACAAAACAGTTCTACAAATGCCAAAAATGATTTTGTCAAAGCTAATCGAGAACTTCAGACTGTGATTAAATCAACCAGCTAGATGTGGTGTAAAAATAGTCAACCAGGTAAAATACAATCACAAAACTTTTTTTCAGCTATGTCAGAAACTTCAGAAATAATGTCCAAAACTGCACTGAGTTAACGGTTAATGATGTTGCATACTTTAAGCCTGAAAACATAGCCAGTCTACTACAGGATATACTTAAATCTAAATTCTACTAGAGGATATATTTAAATCTAACTTCACAACCACAGAAATACTGGTAATTTTAAAAAGGGATTTAAGAAAGCTGATGGTAAATGACCAGAATGAATGTTCCAGCATGGCATAAAATCAAAAAAATGTTGTGACACCCATGCACTGGCCCAGCAATCAAGGAGCCTCAATCCTCAACACTGAGGGATGTCCACATTGGGAAGGATAACAAATACACACACGCAGTAAAGTATAATTTCCCTTAAGAGTGCACAAAGATCACAGTCAGTCTGGGGCTGGTTTCTCCCTTTCTCTCCAGATCAGCAATAAGACTCCTCACTGGCACAGCTAGAGAATGGCGTCCTTAGCCAGGGTCCCAAGCCAAGTCCTCCCTGCACTCTCTCTGTCCAACCAGTGCTTCGTGTCCCTGCCCAAGTAGCTCACACACACACACACACACACACACACACACACACACACACACACACACACACACACACACTTTGAGATATGATTTATATACAACCACACAGACACTCCTGGGGAAGGCCAGCATAGGCTTACCATCCATGCCCCTTCCATCCAGGCTATAAGGTAGTAATCACTGCCACCAGGACCCTTACTTATCAGCTACTAAAAAGGCCCTTACTAAAGGGTGTCCAATTATTACTGTGCAATTTTATTATCAAATTAGTAAGTATGACCAGAACTTTTTAAGGCTTATTGGAGTGGCTTGGCAAGCATCAATATATACGTGCAATGTACTCAAGAGCTTAAATTATCTTTACACAAAACAGCCACAATTGAAAGGTTTAAAAATATTTAATAATAAATAATAAAAAAACACAAGACAATGTTTTTTACTACACAGGCTAGTCAAGAGTTCAGAGATCAAAGGAAAATACTTAAAATAATACCATAGAAAATTTCTGACATCAATACAGGAAATAGCTAGACTAGACTTTCCTTTTCCTATCTATATCTAAGAGCAAACACAGTTCTAAAATAAACTTACATATAGGGTAAGGCAGTGCTGGTGATGTTATCAGTTCTGAAAACAAATGCAAAATGCCCTAATCTTCTCTATCTCACTGTCCTTAAATTAATAACACAGTACCACTGACTCATATCAGATTACCTCATTATTCTCTGCTTCCCAAGCTAACAGAAACTCATAGTGCAACAGCCCTTTTTATCTTGCAGCTGGTTAGGAAGCCAGAACAATAAAAAAACATTAAACATGTAAATTCTAGCCATTATCTCTGGTCTCAAAACAATAGGAATAATTCCTTCATTCAGACATCTTGAATCCTAGGTTTGAGATTAGACAATTATACAATGCTTGACTTATCAGCTTTTCTCCAGCAGAGTGCAATGTGGTTACATTTTTGAATTTCAACATTTAACACCATGTTCTTCCATTTAAGAGAACAAGGCTGTGGCTTATATTAATATTTACAAATGACAGAATTATCTATCTAGCTATGTTTGAGCTATCACATATCTCCCCCTCCTGGAGAACTCAAGCTAGCTTTTCAAGTGACCCTTGAGAAATGTTGCTTGATAGGGTTAGGTCTATCTGAGTATACCTTACCCCATTCCCTGTCTTGAGAGCCCATCTGAGTTGGCATTGATAATTCCACTGTGGTGCTGCACTGACATATCATATGCTTGCAACCCTAGGCTTCATCTTAACAACTTGGCATTTTGCTGTCTGGCCCTGTTTAATCATTTTAGAGGATTGTGATCTGTCACTACAGTTAATTTTCTTCCATACAGATAAGGCTGACGTTTCTGCAGTGCCCACACTATGGTCAGACATTCCTTTTCTACAGCTGCATAGCATTCCTCCCTGGGTTGGAGTCTACAACTGAGATAAACCACTGGGTGCTCTTCTCCCTCTGAAGAAATCTGGCTAAGTACAACCCCCACCCCATAGTTTGAAGTATCAACCTGCTCAACAAATTCTTTACTGTAATCTGGACTGGCTAACACAGGGGATCCTCCCAAAGCTTCTTTAAGCTTCTGAAATGCCTGCTCACATGCTGAGGTCCACACTACCTTATCTGGCCTGTTTTTCCTTGTCAGGTCTGTGAGGAGAGTAGCTATGGTACTATAACTGCGGACAAACCTTTTGTAGTACCCTGCTGTCCCTAAGAATGCCCCCACCTGCTATTTTGGTAACAAATGCAGGCCATGCTTGAATGGCTTCCACTTTGGCAGGTTCTGGCCTGATCTTATCACTCCCCACTCTATGTCCCAGGTAGGAGAACTCTGCCATACCCACCTGACATTTTCTCGGCTTAATGGTCAACCGGGACCTCTGTAGTCTGCCCAGCACCTCCCTTACATTTTAAAGGTGCTCTTGCCAGGAATGGCTGTAGATGGCAATATCAACTAGATAATCAAGGGCAAACCCTTCTGCTCCTATGAAGATGTGATTTACCAGCCTCTGGAAAGTCGCTGGGGCATTTTTCATCTCAAAGGGCATCTTTGTGAACTCCTACAAGCCAAAAGGAGTCACAAAGGCTGACTTCTCTTTAGCACTGGGAGTCAAGGGCATCTGCCAGTAACCCTTGGTAAGATCAATGGTGGGAAGATACTTAGCTCCATCCAGCTGCTCTATGGCCTCATCTGTCCTAGGCACGGGGTAAGCATCTGAATCTGTGTGACTAATTTCCTGTAGTCCACACAGAACCTGGAGCTGCCATCCTTCTTTGGCACCAGCACCACTGAGGAGGCCCAGGGACTGTTGGACTCTTTAATTACCCCTAGTTCCAACATTTCCTGTATCTCCTCCCTCAGAGTCTGTTTGACTCTCTCAGGCACCGTATAAGGGGCCTGCCTAATAGGCCTTTGGGGTCCTGTATCCACCTGGTGCTGCACCAGGTGGGTTCACCCTGATTTCCCAGTGAACACATCTCCAAACTCCTGTAACTCTGCTCGGATTTCTTGACAATGGGTAGGAGATAGATGCTGAGCTATTGCTACCCCTTCCACTGAGGTGTCAGTCTGAGCCTCACTGAGGAGATCAGTCACCAGATTTCCCTTAGACTCCTCCTCCAACCCACTGCAAATACTCAGCACAAGGGTCTCCCTATCATGGTAAGGTTTCATCATGTTAACATGGTACAATTTGTGCTCCTGCCTCCTGCCTAGCAGTTCTACCATGTAGTTAACATCACTTACCTTCCTTACCAACTTGTAGGGTCCCTCCCAAGCTGTTTGCAGCTTGTTGTGTCTGACAGGAATGAGAACCATTACCTGCTTCCTCACAGCCTAGTTAGGTCATTTAAGAGTTTGTTTAATCTTAGTACCTGTAGAAGATTTCATATTACATTGCAAGCCCCTACAACCCCCTTGACCCATGACTCCTACTTTTCTAATATGGAAGTCTTAATGATTCAGTCAAACTCCATCCCCTCCATTAACCTAGAAACGTATACATCCCCAAACAGGTATGCCCAGAGGTTTCTGGACTTCGTAATTACAATCTCACTAGACCAGTAAGTCTGTACCCTCTATAAGGGGAGACAAATTACCACTTGGTTCTTATCACTATGTTCCTCTCCAGATGTAATATCCTCCCTAGTTAAATCAGTCCATAAATCAGTCATATTCGCCAAAAGACTGCAGCTGGAAGAATCCTGCACTAACTCATTATTCAGAGATTATGCCAAAGGAAATTAAAATTGAGTGATGACCTTAAAAATCCAACTTTCCCTTCGACCCTGAGGACCCACTACAAATGCTGAGTCCTTCACCAGCAAATTTCTATGAAGATGTAAATAATTACACATAAGCATCTGTCCACTTCTAATATAATAAACATAATATAAAGTTAGAAATAACCCCTTATGGTGGAACACTAATATAAATATAATCTGTACAATAAAAGGAACAATCTCATTGCACATAAAAACAAATCAATTCTACAAATGCCAAAAATGATTTTGCCAAAGTTAACAGAGATTAAATCAACCACAGCTAGATGTGGTGTAAAATAGTCACCCAGGTAAAAGACAATCACAAAGCTTTTTTCAACTAAGTCAGAAACTTCAGAAATAATGTTCAAAACTGCACTGAGTTAACAGTTAATGATGTCACATACTTTAAGCCTGAAAACATAGCCAGTCTACTAGAGGATATATTTAAATCTAAATTCTACTAGAAGATATATTTAAATCTAACTTCATGACCACAGAAATACTGGTAATTTGAAAAAGTGATTTAAGAAAGGTGATTTTAAATGACCAGAATGAATGTTCCAGCATGGCATAAAATCAAAATAAGGTTGCGATACCCGTGCACTGGCCCAGCAATCAATGAGCCTCAATCCTCACCACTAACACCAATGAGGGGCATCCACATTGGGAAGGATAACAAATACACACACAGTAAAGTACAATTTCCCTTAATAGTGCACAGAGATCACAGTCAATCTGGGGCTGTTTTTTCCCTTTCTCTCCAGATCCCCAATAAGACTCCCCACTGGCACAGCTATAGAGTGGGGACCCTTAGCCATGGTCCCAAGCTAAGTCCTCCTAGCACTCTCTCTGTCTAACCAGTGCTTTGTGTCACTGTCCAAGTAGCTGACACGCGCACACACACACACACACACACACACACACACACACACACACACACACACGCACACACACACACACACACTTTGAGATATGATTTATATACATCCACACAGACACTCCAGGCGAAGGCCAGCACAGGCTTACCATCCATGCCCCTTCCGTCCAGGCTATAAGGTAGTAATCACTGCTACTTGGACCCTTACTAATCAGCTACTAAAAAGACCCTTACTAAAGGGTGTCCAATTATTACTGTGCAATATTATTATCAAATTAGTAAGTGTCACCAGAACTTTTTAGGGCTTATTGGAGTGGCTTGGCAAGTATCACTATATGCATACAATGTACTCTAGAGCTTAAATTATCTCTACACAAAACAGCTACAGTTGAAATGTTTAAAATATTTTAATAAAAATAATAAAAAAAAACAAGACAATACTTCTTACTACACAGTGCTAGTCAAGAGTTCAGAGATCACAGGAAAATGCTTAAAATAATACTGTAGAAAAGGTCTAACATCAATACAGGAAACAGCTGGACTAAACTTCCTATTTCCTATCTATATCTAAGACCAAACACAGTTCTAAAATAAACTTACATATACGGCAAGGCAGTGCTGGTGATGTTGCCAGTTCTGAAAACAAATACAAAATGCTCTGATTTTCTCTATCTCTGTCCATAAATTAATAACACAGTACCACTGACTCATATCAGATTGCATCATTATTCTCTGCTTCCCAGGCTAACAGAAACTCAGAGTGTAACAGTCTTTTTGATCTTGCAGCTGGTCAGGAAGCCAGAGCAATAAAAGACAATATACATGTACATTCTAGCCATTAACTCTGGTCTCAAAACAATAGGAAGAATTCCTTCATTCAGACATCTCAGCTCTGAGGTTTGAGATCAAACAATTATACAATGCTTGACTTATCAGCTTTCCTCCAGAAGAGTGCAA
Organism: Protopterus annectens; assembly: GCF_019279795.1. NCBI lineage: Eukaryota > Metazoa > Chordata > Ceratodontiformes > Protopteridae > Protopterus > Protopterus annectens. The sequence goes on along the minus strand of NC_056735.1, from coordinate 1,256,163,944 downwards.
TGTGGTTAAATTTTTGAAGTTCAACGTGTAACACCATTTCCTTCTATTTAAGAGAACAGGCCTGTGGCTTACATTAATATTTACAAATAACAAAACTATCTACAAAATCCTATCTAGCTAGGCTGGCAGCCTTCACAAAGGTACTGATGTAAAAACATTCTGAAATATCTTGCTTTTCTTGTTTTTTTATTGAACTGTTGCACAAGCATGACAATGACCTGTTGAAACCCACCCCCAAGCCCACAAGGTCAGGCCCACAATGACATCAGGAGTGGTTCAATAAAGCTTATGCCCCCATACACCCCTCTGATGTAATAAGTTATTCCTACCTTGAGCCCACTCACTTAACCTGTAATAAAAACCCTGTGGAAACCACTGGTACTCAGTCTTCTAAGCAGTGCTCATCTGCCAAATAAAGGATTGCATATCTGAACAAGAAGCGAGTACTTGGTTATTTTTTTCTGGAATTGTTGCTGGAGTTTAGGACCAGGGAATTGCCTTCTACAAGAAACAAGCACCACAGGGCCACAAGTCAGAGAAGCAGATTTTAGCACAGGGGATTCCTCAAAGGAATCCCCTCCAATAGTGGCAAATGTACTCTAATTGTGCTGAAAGTCTTGAAAAATAATACAAACTTAATGTACCTCCCTGTCTTGTTCATTGGATTGCAAGTCAGCCATCCAAAAATCCCAGATTGTAAAAGTTGCTGGCATGCTTTCTGAATGGAAAATGTTAATGAGATCTGCCACACAGATCTGTCTTGGCACTCTCCCATGTAGTACTTACTTTGTAGACATCCAAACAAAAAAACAGAAGTTTGATTGACACAGTTTGCTGATGAAACTAAGCTGGGTACTGGCACAGTGAAGGGGCAATTGTCCCAGACACAAAGTGTTAAGGGGAGTGGTCACCTGATCCTTATCACTCTTGAAAGTATACATGCTTTTAAAAGACAGTATTGCATTTGTGGCCAAAGCTGCAGAGCTCCTGTGTGGTCTAAGCTGTCTGCTACAGTTTAAGACATTTCTTTTTCATTGTTTTAAGTAAATCCTGATTACTGTAGTGCTCCATGCAGAGTATAAACTGTAGCAACTATTTGTTCCATTGTAGCAAGCAGTTTGCTATAGTTTAAAAGAAAAAGAAAAAATCTTTATATTTTTACTAAAACCTGAACACTGTAGAACTCTGTGCAGAGTATAAGCTGTAGTTTGTCACAATTTACATGAAAAAACAGACTTTCTGTTAAACTAAAATGTGATGATGGAAGAGGGTGGGGGGCAGAGTTCAGAAACAGGATCTGATTGACTCTTGGGTCAGGAGGGAGAGGGTATATATCTGGCCATTTGGATGGGTGAGCCAGTAGAAGGAACTGAGCTTTTTTTTTTTTTTTTATCTTTCCTTGAAGAACTAACGGATTGGAGCACAACTTTGTGGGACCAGTACATGGAGCTAAATGAATCCGTTATGCCTCTGTTGATATCTGCATATCCACTGATACTAAAATGCTCTACCAAAGGTTAGAATATGCACATACCTGGTGTACTAAAAATCATCTCAGGTTAAATGTGAAAAAGTGCATGGTAGTTCATAGGTTTATAGGTGTGTACTTGGCTAAAGGCCATGGAGCCTTTATGGGGTTGGGAGGGTGGCCTAATGGTTAAGGTGTTTGCCTTACAAACACAAGGTGCAGCATTTGAGTCTCACAAGGGATAATTGGCTAAGCTTAAAAAAAATGGCCCACAAGGGCAGTTAGCCTAGTACTAATCTATGAACCTAAGCCTAGCCCATAGGATTACCCTGGCATCATGCCACCCAATCATAGTTCCCAGTGCCTCTGTCAAGTAGAGCCACTGGAGTGATTTCCCCAGGGTGAATTTTCTATTTCCCATCCACTCATTAAGATTTCTCTTGAACAGGACCAGTGAGGTGCTCTTTTTGACATGTATGGGAAGTCAATTCCATAGCATGGGCAATCTCTGGGTTATGAAGCTGTCCCTCCAACACTTTCTGCTAATTGTGGTCATGAGGTTGAGGTCTCTGGAATGTGTGGTGCAGAGGAATTCAGATTTCTTTAGATATAGCATTTCTAACAGAGTTGGGTTAGACATGGCTTTGTAAGTCAAGCAGAGGTCGTCTCTAAGCAGGCGATATGAGACAGAGACTAGTTGGAGTTTTCTGAGTCTGTCCATATTGGGCAAGTATTTAAGGCCTTGGATCCTCTTTGTGAGGTACTTTTGCGGTCTTTCTAGTTGTTGCAGGTGTCTAGTGAGCTACATGCTAAATGGGGCATTGTACCTGATGACCGGCCTAATGAGGGAAGAGTAAATGGAGACAATGACCTCTTTCTTCCTGGTTGCAAAACCCTTAGTAATGAGATATGGCCACATAGAAGGACTTTCTAACCACAGTGGCAATGTGATAGTCAAAAGAGAGGTTGCTGTCAACCTGTGTTCCCAGATCTCTTATAATGCCTTCTGTGTTCAGTGAACTACCATTGATGTGGTAATTCATGGGAACTGGGTTTTTCCCAAAGGGGATGACGACACATTTTTTGTGAAGCCTTTCTGTAGGATGTCAACATCACTTGGGGAGTTAATAACAGCTCCCAACTTGCAACAGTCTGCAAACTTTGTCAGCCAGAGTCCCTTCGTGATGGCCTGGACTTCAGAGAAGTAGAAACCAAATAGGAGAGGACCCAGGACTAAACCTTGTGGGACTCCACTCATGACTGGTTGGCAGTCTGACTTGGAGTCAGCTACTTTCACACTGTGGGTTTTATCTATGAGCCAGTTTGCAACCTGCCTAGTGATATAGGGATTGATGCCTAGCTTAGTGAGTTTTTCTATGATTCCTGAGTGGGGAATGGTATCAAGGCCTTGGCCAGAACAAGGTAGGCTGTATGAACCACTTTACCTTCATCCACAGCTCTGGTGACTGACTCAAAGAAGTCGACCAAGTTGAGCAAGTATGATCTATCCTTCACAAAATCGAACTGTGTGGGATCCAGAGTTTGGAGATTCCCTATAGCCTTGTTTATTATGTCCATGATGATGCATGCCATAGCTTTGCATATCAGACTCATCAGGCTAATAGGGTGATAGTTCCCAGGGTCTGTAGTCACTCCTCCTTTGTGGAGAGGGATGACTGTAGCAGTGTGCCATTCGGTAGGGACAAAGTCTGAGGTGAGGCTGTGATTGAACAGGGCACACAGGTGAGGTGCTAGTTCACTCTGTAGTTCATGTATAACATAGCCAGGGATATTGTCAGGTCCCATAGAAGCTGTATTCTTGGCCTTGGATAGTGCTGTTTTAACCTGTGCAGCAGTAATACTGGGTGTCTGGCAATCTATTAGTATTGTGACTGGTCCTGGGGGGGGGGGGTAAAGTTGGCAATGAATCTGTCGGCCAGTATACTGACAATATCTGTTGGCTCTGTATAGGAGATACCATTGTGCAGTAGCTCAGAGCAAATCTGGGTACTGCTGTGGAGATTCGTTACATAACTAAAGAAGGCCATGTGGTTGTCTTTACTATCTGCTGCAATTCTGTTTTCATAGCTAGCTTTAGAGGATTTGATAAGGGATCTCAACTTTTTGTTGAGGCTGATAAGGGAACTTTTCCAGTCTTGGGACTTCACCTTATTCCACATCAGTGTCCTCCTTCTGTTGTAGAGTGTGTTTATGGCAGGGGACCATCATTTTTTTGGAGGAGAGCATCTTGGTTCTATTGGGTATGGCAAGATCCATGCATTTGTGTACGTGTTCGTGCAGTGCATTGATGTATGATTCAGCAGTCATGCAACTATTCTCATTTGCATGGGTGCCATGAAGTTAGCCACCTCTGTTTTAGGAGCCCAAAGTTAGATTTGGAGAAGTTTTTCATGGTGGTTACCTTTGTAAGGGGGGGGGGATTTCCAAGGTGATTAGTTTGTGGTCAGATCTAACCAGGGAAGAGCTGACTATTGGTGTAGAGCAACAGTCACCCATGTTAGTAATGACCAGATCAAGGATGTTGCTACCTCTAGTGAAGGTAAGAACGAGCTGGTCCTGGGCATTGGAATTAATGAATTTCAGGAAATGTTGGGCAAGTGTATTGGTACATGAGTAGTTTTCACAGTTAATGGAGGGGTAGTTGAAGTTGCCCAGTATGACAGTGTTAGGTTGGACCCTAATATTCTCCAGGGTACTTAGGAATGTGGAGTGTGAGTCTTGGGACATGGTTGGGGACCTATAGCAGGCTATGACCTGAATCACTGTCTTACCCAGTGTTAGCTGCACCTGAAGTATCTTTGATGCGTTATGTTGGGCTACCAGTGTGGAGGTTTGCACATCCTTTATGAATATGGAAATATCATCGCCTTCGGAGCTCAGTCCAAGTTCTGGGGTTGAAAGGTATGGAATGCGTTATAGCCTGGTAGTGCAGGTGTGCTTTCTGCTGCCTTGAACCAGGTCTCTATTACAGCACGAATGTCAATGTTCTCCATTTTAAGGAGTGCTTCGAGCAAGTGCATTTTGAGATTTAGACTTCTAGCATTGAGCAGCATGACCCTCAGATTGCATTTGCTTGTAGCTGCTACAGTGGTAATTTGGTATTTGGAACACTGCCTAAAAAGGCACTATAGGGGTGGCAAGAGCCTTGGCCAGTATCCAGAAGCCCAGAGGTGACAGATGCAGGCCATCTCTGGCAAAGCATTGAGGTCTGTCGATCATGTTATCCTAGGCAGACAGATATTGGATCCCGTTAGAATGACACCAGAAACTTAGCCAATTGTTGAAATCAATCATTTTCTGCTTGTACTATGGTATCATTCTGGGTGATGGTAGGATGCTGCTCAGGGCTAGGGTCATACCCGCCTGGGCTACATAATCCGACAGCTCCTCCATGTTTTTTTTTATGTAGTCCAGGTAGGCACTTCTCAGGTCATTCACATCCACATGTACAATGACAGACTCATATTTGTACCTGTTCTTGACAGACCTGAATGCATGCATTATGTGGTGGATCCTGGCACCTGACAGGCAGCTGACTGTTACTTTCTCCTTATTCAACCTGTGGGACATCAGTGTGCCTCACTATCGAGTCACCTATGACTAGTGTGTTGGGCATGCTGTTTTGCCTTAGGGGCTTTGGCTGAGTGGCACACTGTTTAGGAGAGTTATGTGTCTTGTTATTAGTGCTGTGTTGTGGTCAAGTACATTTCTGCCTTGGAGGTCTCTGCTGTTTGGGTAGATATTTATTGAGAGCCTCCACGAAGGTGGGTGTGTAGTTTGTGTTTTTATGTGAAGGCAGTGCTGGTTTGTGTTCTGGAGGGTTATGTGTTTCATATGGTGTGGTGCAAGTGTTGACCTTCTCCTCTTGACCAGCTATTCCAGTCTTGGCTGGAGACTGCATGGCTTATTATTTGGATATATAAGTGCATCTCTCACAAGTCTGAGTATTGGGAGGTAAGAGGAGAGGGTTGTCTGTGTACATGAGGCAGTTGCTACATTGCCTCAGGATGCCCAGGTTCACCAGGTTAATAGGAGAAAGCAGAGGGAACTGACCTTTAGACATGTCTGGAGGGGTGGGCATTAATAATAAGTACTGGAGTTGTTTCCTTGTAGAACATTTAGTGGTGGTAGCACTTTTGTGTGCTACAATAATTGCTACAAGAAGTCTGGTAAAATGCTAGACTAATAAGCTAGTAAAAGTGCATAAGAGGAGAGAACTAGCAGATCTAAGAGAACACTTGAAGAGCAGACTTTGGCACCACTCAGAAGCTTACAAACAGTCCTGGATACAGCAAATCTGTATCTGGACTAGACTAGTTACAGAAAAGGCAGGAAACAAGCGCAAATGTGGACTTTTAAACCAGAAAGTTGAAAGAGATGGAAAAACTGCCCAAACGGCCAATATGGCAACACATCTGAACATATATTATGAATGGTACTCTTCTTTAGACAGAGACAGTCATAAGAGACCTGGACACTTATGTAGACAACTCTCTGTCATTTGATCATTTTTCTACCATAGTCAAGAAATCCCACTAACTGGTCCAGTTAATAATCAAGAGAATATCTTCAAGAGGCATAAAAAGTCATACTACCCCTGCATTACTCCTTTATCAGACTCATTAAATACAGTGCCCATTTGGTATGTACAAATCCAAGCATATCACTCAACTGGAAGGGCTCCAAAGATTTCCAGTCAAGAAAACTGAAAGTCTTAAATCTTTCAACTATCCTGAAAGATTAACATGACTGTCCTTATACTCAGTAGCATACAAGTTGTTCCAATGTGACCCGTGCCTAGCTTTTCGGGGGAATGAAGGACCTAGTCCTATATGACCTACTATTTCTTTGCAAAACCAGTACCTCTACACACCAGGGCCCTAAATCTATACTAAAACATAAGCAAGACTTGCTGGAGGGATGAGTTCCTAATACAGCATATCTCAGCCCATGGAATAAATTGTCACCACAGGACAAACAAAGTATTACTTTGGCTACCTTTAAAACTAATCCAGGGGACCAGCTGTATAGACCCCCGATTTACACCAGGCTTATCATCTAAGGCCCTGCTCAGTTTGGGTGGTAAGCAGTAAGAGGTGCTTGACAAGGGTAGTAAGACCAATTAATTTTGTCTGCTTAAAGGCTAGGCAGCTTATGTTTCCTGTGATTGCTTGCCTAGAATTAGTCCTAAGTTCTTGTGTTGTCAAGCTGTTTTATGTAATGTTGTATTTTATTTATGTTATATATGCTCCTTTACGTTGTCTCATGTCATGCTGTGATATATTATGTCATGTTATGTTATTTTATGTTATGTTGTATTTTATTATGTTATACTATGCTCCTTTATGTTGTGTCATGTCATGCTGTTATATATTATGTCATGTTATATGTTATGTTATATTTTATTTATTATGTTATACTACACTCCTTTATAGTGTCATGTCATGCTGTAATACACTATGTCATGTTACATGTTATTTTGTTATGTGGTGTGACTGGCCAGATGTGCGTTGAGCTCCAATCAATATTCAGCAATGTTTCTACATCCCATAGGCTGGTGTCCACTACACTGTCTACAACACTTGCATCACACGTGTTAAGATGAGTGAATATATGAGTATCAGAGTACAGGTATACTATACACAGCTAGGGAATCAGTAAACAGAGTAAATCCCAGGCAGCAGCAGACATGTTCATGTATTTATGCACATCAATGATATTTAGTACTCAAAATATAAAGAAATGAGACCAAGTGCTCAAACCAACATATTAAGTTGGCTATTCCCATGGCTTTACAGCAACACCATTTAGTGCCTTCTCAATGGGACCCTGCTGTGTTCTCTCTCTCTCTCTCTCTCTCTCTCTCTCTCCTGGATTTCTTTTTTTCTGTTTGTTTTATTATTGATCTAAATTTACATCAACACTTTCAAAACAGTAACATACATAAAAATAAAACATCCCAAAACATTGATCAATCAATCAAAAACATAATTAACAATTTAAGCTGTTCTAGTAACATATAAATGGACAGACGAGCTCAGTCTTAAATCTGCCTGTCTTCTTTCAGGAGTCTCATTAGTAACAAAAAAAATGTATCCTGTACTTTTATTCTCTTATTGAAGTTATCATGTCAACAAAGTCATAGTAGACCTTTCTCAATTTATGCATTATCTCAGAATATTATAAGCTCTAGGAATCCTCATTCCAATATTTTTTGCAGAAACCTCACCTGGTTATCACTTGTCTTAATCTTTTGCTTTGTATCAGATTAATCTATAATAACTCCTCTATATACCCCAAGTTATGTTTGTTAGTTTGACACTTTTCTCACAGTTTTAACTCTCCTTTCTAACCTTTTGCTAATACACTATTTGCCCATTTCACTAGAAGAGAATCTGACTTTGTTCTTTACCCTTCCAAACAAACGTTTTAACCTGTTCCAAAAACAAAAAAACACCAATTCCATTGAGTATATTTCTCAGTATCCCTTCCCAATTAGAAACATACTCTTCTCAAAAATATTTTACCCCCCTACTCTTCCAGAACATTTGAGGTATACCTGCATTTGGTTCAATAAATCTCTGGCCCTCTCCTCTCCTTTCCCAATTCCTCAATTTCTATTGAAAAACTCAGGGATTTATATCCATCTATGAAACAGCCTCATGTGTTGATTTCAAGCTACAGGTAGAAAGATATTACACTTAGCCTGTATAAGGATCTATTTTCCTCTGAAAGGTATTCACTCTGCAATGGGCTCCATGGATTATATTATGCTTCCAGTTTCCACCCAGTTGTCAAAAAAACAAGCCTTTTTATAGTGTTTCTAACTTACTATTTTGTCTTAGTTGTAAGTTTTCAAGTCTTGATGTCACCTTCACTTCATAATTCCGAAGATGCACTATTATTCACTCCCTATACAGCCAGCATTTAATTGCAGTCTATCTTTTAAAATGTTATCCCCACTACCTCAGGTACACCACATCTATAAGTGAAAGAGTCCCAAGAGGATATCTGTTTCCTCCATCAACCATTCTCTTCCCTACCAAAAAAAATCTTCTGTTTTATTTATCTCCTTGCCTGTCCAGTTTTTATACAGAATCAGTCAGGCGCACATTTAATCACTGGATTGTTCCATATAGTTCTACCCCAGACAGAAGGGAAACTATTGTTTTTCCAGTCCATTTCCTTTGCTGTCACATTGCTTTGTGTCTCACTTTTGTTAAAACCAGGTAGTAGTCTTTGAATTTCTGTAACCCAAGAAGTCTTCAGTCACATCCCCTCTCTCTCTGGTCTATGTTCCTCAGCCATTCCTCACTTTCATTTTCCTTTCAAAGAATATTACATGGTGCATTCATCTGAAAATAAGGCATTCCTCAACCTCCAGGTTTCCTAGAAAGTCTCAGTCTTGGCCTTTCCCTCTCTGTTGATCCCTGTTCTGGCATCTTTCTCCTTCCATATAAATCTTTCACAACAAAACTGGATTTTCTGAATCCACCCATTAGAAACCTTAGCTGCAAATGCCTAAGGTAGTAAAATATTTGAAGAAATAGCATTATTTGAATTATATGCTTCACCTCATTACTTTGCATATTTTATTATTCAGTTTTCTCAACTTTGATAAAAGTCTTCATAACTTTGCTGAACTATGACATACCAAGGTTTATGTACCATAATACCAAAGCATTTCATTCCTACTGTGCTCTTTATAAGTGCTTCTGTGAGACAATTTTGGTGGGCTACCTACTTTAACCTCTTGCCAAACTTTCCTTCCAGCTCTGATCACACAAATTCTAGAGCTTACCAAATCTAGCCTATGTGGTGTTATACTCAATTGTGACCAGATGAAAACCCTTCTACAGGCATGAAACAGTCTCCAACACTATTCAAATCTTTTGCATCAATACTTCTGTAGCCAAAAGAAAAAGTACTACATGAGAGTGATAAGCCTTACTACATCCTTCTTTCCTACCATCTCTTAATTTCAGAAAGTCCCCCATTAAATGGCAAATTATTTCTATTTCTATGTGAAGTCATCACCCGCCATATAAACATTTCTCAATTATGCCTCCAGTATCCCTCAAAACCTGAAACAGAAATGGCCAATTTACTGAATTAAATTATTTTTGTATATCAAAAAAGATAACACCTACATGCTTCCATGTCCTAATGTGTTGCCTGAAAAAATGGGCTGAATATTATCTGTATCCTCTTTGTCCTGGCTTCTTTTAGGTATTGAGACCACCCTCACCCCCAGTGTATGAAGCTGGAGTAATATCCAACTCTCTTGCATCCCTGAATACCTGGATTAAGGTCTGTAAAAGTATTTTCCCAACTCCTCATAACATTCTCCTGATAGTTTATTTTAATCCAGTGCTTTGGTTTGAAGCTTCTTAGGTATAATATGAAAGTCCCATCTGAGGCAAGTATATGATGAAAAAAAATAGGATTTTAGGAAACAAATGTTTTTCACATCTGTGTCCTACTAAGAAAGGATAGGCACTTAATCTTCCAGGTAGCACATTTACTGTGCACCTCTTATCAGAGACTTTAAGTATTCTCAGTGGATTAGTCGCATAATGCTATATACTTTACAACATGCTATATTCAAGAGAAACAGAACTTAATATGAAACCTACTTCTCAACCTCCATGCAAGAAATCTGGACAAAGCCTAAAACAGTGGGAGACAAAGGTTCAGAAATAAGGACAGATCTTAAATATTGGTCTAATAAAGTTAGAAAGTTATTAGAATAAGAGGATTTGTGTGAGTATTTTCTGAAGAATATGAAGTATGAAATTCAAATTTATGTCACTATTTAGTGATGTCAGTCCTCACTGACTTGCCAGAAAACTACACATTTTATGAGGAACAGACCAAAAATGTGAGGTAAAAATCTGGACAATTGAGAGGTACTGAGAGGTATGTTATGAAACCTGAAACAAAGGAAAAACACAAATGATTGTATCCCAGTAAAATTCACCTCTGGTCTAATTATTCATACTAAACAATCATCAGCAAACTACTCAGTAACAAGGGTGTTAGTGTTTTGGAGCGCAGTAGAATATGAGAAAGAATATTTCTGAAGAACTCAAGAGTTTCCAGTGTTAATACCAAGAGCAAAGGGGCAGGGGATACTGTATCTCGCTCCTCAATACTTTAGCATTAGAGGAGTTATAAAACACAATAATATATAAAATTAGATTTCTCTGCCAAGATCATTTTCCTAAGGATACACCATAGAAATGGCCATTCTAATGTCTAGAAAGTCTGCTGCATATTTCATGTTCGGCCTAATAACTGGCCTCCATACATTAAGCCAAATAAAGACTAGCTCTTGCCCACACTAGCTACCTTTAAAAAGCTCTGGTTGGTTCTTCATTTAAAATACAGCACTACCAATACCAGCAGTGTGTTAACATCTTGCAAAGACCTTATTCTTTAATATTAAAAAGGAAACTGGGTGATAATTTGCTGGTCCAAGTTGGGAGATGAGAATAACCCTCACCACCCTAGAAGAAAAGTCCAGAAACAATTCCTGTCTTTTCAGCCTCATAATGTAGGTATAAAAGAGTTTGGCCGGCTTGTGTTTATGCACATTGTAAAAAACAAGAATGATGCCACTGAGTCCAGGAGATTTACCAAACACCAGGGAGTCCAAACATTCCAGTTTCTCTGTTTTTTTTTTTAATTCAACATTCCCCCAGCCCTTCTTCCTAGTGACTATCAAGCATATGCCCTCTGCATACTTATTCACCCACCCGTGGAAAGAAATCTACAGATTTAATGAGATTAGATGACAACCATCCTGTGGGCCATCATATGATCATAGGATGTTATGAGGTCCTCATGCCCTTACAAGCCTACCCAAGAGTTTATCCCAAAAAAAGAAACCTCAGTCAGCACCTGTCACCCATGTCAGTGAGTGATACAGGTGGAACCCCTGGGACAAATTTGTGTTTTTTCATCTACTCATCAAGGTTGTGCTTGAAGAGGGTCAGCGAGGTACTCTGTTTGACATTATGGGAAGTCTATTCCAGAGACAGGGCAGCCTCTGGGAGACAAAACTGTCTCTCCAGCAGGTTTTGTTGATGTTGCACATTAGATTTAGGCCTTTTGAGTAGGTAATGTGCGAGGAGTTAGACTTACGGATATGGGGCATCTCTAGTAGGGCAAGGTTCGAGATTGCCTTGTAGGTGAGACACAGATCACCTCTTAACAGCCTGTATGACACCGAGTAGAGTGATAGTGATTTGAGCCTCTCTCTGCATAGGACAGATGTTGGAGGCCATGGATTCTCTTTATGAGGTATTTCTGTGGCATTTCCAGTTGGTGCAGGTATTTAGACAGTTACATACCAAATGGGGCATTGTACTCAATTATTGGCCTAATGATGGGGGAGAAGTACAGAGAGAGCCAACATCAAGGTTTGTTTTAACCCTAAATAGTATCTCAACTTTGAGGGCATTTTTACTGTGAATGGTCAAAACCTCACCAGCTAATGGCTTGAGCAGGTACGTCACTACCGTTACCACCTATTCGTCGTTGTCCACTTAAGACTGTGCTTCCACATACATCAAGAGCTCTCTTCACTGATTTGGGTGATTTTGCCACATTGTCCCCCTGACCTCAAGTCTGATTCTACGATTTTTGTTTACATTCAATTTGTTCTGGAGGGCAATAGAGGAATTCTTTCAAGTTGTCTTCATGTTTGGCAGACATTTTGTAGTACATCTGTGAATATTGGTAGAGTATTTTTTTTATTTATCTTCATTTGAAATGTATGTACTTTGTTTTAATGCTGCAGAGTTTTTATCTTAGAGATGTTGGTTGGTTATTCAATTTAAGCTCTGCTTTTTTCTGTACAAGGGTTGGCACTTGTGTTAAATGTTTATTTTATTGTACAACTTTTAATTACCTTTTTAATTGTTAAACTGTTTTTAATATCTTCTGAGCATAACTTATGTTTTTCTCAATATTGCTCTGAATATTTTTGTCACTTCAAAGTTAGATTATTGCAATAGTCTGCTTCTGGGATTTCTCTGAACTGAACTTGTTAATTTAAAGAAGGAACAGACCTCTACAATGTAGGTTTTGATTCCTTACACAGCCACCAAGCAGTGTAAACATTGGATCTAGATGATGGTAACCCCAACCCCATGCAAAAATGGGAAGAAGGGGTTCTGGATGGATCATCAACACTGCCATTAACTCATATTTTGTATAGTCTGCACTTAATTCCTTTAAAATCTAAAATAAAAGTTGATGTTCTACTGATGATGTGTGAATCTGTACATGGCTTATGTCCTTCCTACACGAAAGAGCAACTTGTTCTCCACTGGACTTCTCAGCTGTAACACTCAGCTGCCTAAGAGCTCTTTGTGGTTCTTATGATGTTACCTCAGATCTACTTAATCATTTGCTTATCAGAAGCTGCATTACTGAAATTCACTTCCTTGGCAGCTAATGGAAGACCCTACAAAAGCTGGTCTTAGGAAGACACAATTGTTTCGTTTTACAAACCCACATTGAGACAGGGAGAACAAAAGGAATAGTTTCAATACCTATTTTGCATTAGTGCCTTGTGTATTTATGTTTCTTATTCTTTAGTTTTTCTTTTCCAGACTTTATACCATATTATGTCCAGGTCTGGCCACTGCATTGCAATGAGAAAGAGCACAGATGGAGACAAAGTACACTGCTGATAAGAGGCATACAGTCTGACCACATTCACACTTTGTACTGCAGCCTGGCTAACTATTATGGAAGCCTAGTACTGCCACACATTAACTGTAAGGTCAGTACAGCATATCACATCCCACTTCAATTAAAGACATATTATCATATGCTTGCTAAGGTAGAATGACATTTTAATGTCCACATACTAAGTTAGTGCAGAGGTTAAGGCTATGAGCTGAAATTCCTGTGGTACAGAATGTTTGATTCCCTCAGAGGCATACAGTCTGACCATGAGCAAGTCACTTAACCAGACAGTGCTTGGGGGCAACTGAGAACTGGGATAAGGCTACTCAATGGTCTGCTGAGCAGTGTAGTAACTACATATGAACCTATACATGCAAAGCAAAAATCAATGCACTTTAGACTCGTTCATCTTAAATTCAAGTTTCATGCTGTATTTTGCACTTAGTGTCAGCATTTTCTGAAACATTGGATTTCCAAAACCACGGTACCCTTTCTTGCGAAGAGTTCATCAACTCCTATAGTTGCTAGTCTTTCACATTGTCATAATCCACCATTTCTGGACAGGAACATGGGCACACTGCTTCAGTGTGTCCATATCGACAGTCTTTGTATCTGTAGATATTGTGATCGTTATTTAACCACTCTGCCTTTAACAAAAAGTTAAACTACACCTGCCTGTCCAGTTATTAGACCTACGATTCACTTAGAACCTTGTCCTCTCATATCTCGTATGGAATCCGGTTCATTAAATGACTGGTCCTTTGCATTTTTATCAGTGAAACATTACTGTAAGTACTGTTTGATTTGTTACAGCAACACACAACTTTGGTTTGATTAGGTTGCAGCTGGTTTTATCATGCTTATTAAGAAACAATCTGTATGTGATAACCTGCAGTACAAAACCATTGAGGATAGATCTGTAGTGTTGCAGAAATAACAAAGATTTGGGTGGTATTCATAGTTATTACATAAGTGCAGTATGTGCCATTGACAATCGCCTACACATAGTAAGGCCTTGTTAAATTTAAATTCTGGTGGCTGCCAAAAAGCAATTACTAGAAAATGGAAATAAAAAATCTAAAGCGACTATACTTGAAGTAGTAAATATTGCAACAGAGATAAAAGAGCAGGAAGTAGGATATTTAGAAGAGGGTAGGAGTACATTACATAGAATTATGGAAACTGTGGGAACAATACATGCAGAATAATATTTTAGAGGAGGAGTGAGGTTTAACAGAAGACAGGGAGTGAATATTTTAAGCAATGCTGCTTATATTATAAGATATATAACAATATATGAGACGTATAATGTTTGTAAATGTGAAATGGTTAATATTGTTTGATTACTTTTATATAAATAGAAGTTTGTCTGTGTCACAAGTGATAATTCAGTAAAGGTGTTAAAAACAAAGGTGCAGTTCAGTGACATAAGCAGTGCAACAGTCAGAAACTGGTTTAGAAAGTCTCTGCAAATGAGGGAATGATGAGACATAAATGAGAAATGTTTGAAAACTGTGCACCTTTTGCAGTTCATAGTCACTTTTGGTGAACAACTGTACTTTGCACACTTCTGTTACAAAAAAGTTCAAACCTGCTCCTTTTCTAGTCACTTTGCAGTTGTCGAAGATGCTCATATTTGCTGCTGGTCATACTGCTTCCCATTTTCAGTGGCTTGTCTCTGTTGTACCAAAAGCTAATGTGCTCATCCAGCAGGAGTAAAAGGCAAAGAATAACCCACCTGAAATTTACTGTACAGGAGATTTAAAGGTAGGCATTTATATAACAAGGGTATAGGTGAGCTTGTATGACCCACAAATGTGAATTGGGGGAATGCATGGCCTCCCTATCTTTGTGGATACCAACGTATGTACAGCGTTCACTGTACCTGCCATGGGGACCCTTCAGAGACAGAATGGTGACACTGCTATCTCAAAAGCTTCCACCTCAAGTATACTACAGCAGTTCCCCAGTACACTCGTGGTACATGTGGATCAGCATATCCCTTTCTCAGTGATGCCACAGGACTGAGCTGATACCATGCATGCCTTCTGCTGAATGGCATGCTTTTCTGAGGTGCTTGGTGTAACAGATTGTACCCAGGTAGCTATAAAGGTCCTGTCTGGATCATGACGGGGGGGGGGGGGGGGTTAGGTACCGTAACAGGAAAAGCTACCATTCCATCAACTGCCAGATGACATGTAATGTTGAGTGGTGCATAGCCATATTACATACATTAGGCTTTTCTCCATATATCAGACAGAAATTACTTCCTTTATGTTAGGAGCCATCATCATTTATGCCCTGTACAGAGGTCAGTTGCATAGCTAGTTAAACTGGTAGAGTTTGCATGAATTGCAAAGTAGCAGGTTTATGACAAACATTTAGCGATTTAGTCCAAATTGTAAAGGAGTGGGTTTATGACAAACATTCAGTGATTTAATCCAAGTAATTGAACAAGTATATGACTGAAGCTATATTTTAGTGGTTAACACAAATGTATTTTATTTTTCATATTGAACTGTTTCATTGCCACATGTTTTTTTTTCTTTCATTTTATAGGAACCAAGTGCAGTACTTGTTATTTGCAATAGATATAATGTGGCATATGCCACTCTGTAAAGTATTTTCCTGGTAAGTAACATAAGCATAACAGCATCTGAGAATCTGAGTTATATTTGAATGGTATCATATACAATGTCCCCTAAAGATAGTGTTGGTGATGGTCTCAAAGAGTTTGAATAAGCAATAACTTTATGCAGAGTTACTCCAATGATGGGATCTACTGGATGCATATGGAATCTCTTGACATTGAACTAACAGTGCTGCAGGACTTAGACCTTGACTCTGAAGTTCTACTCATGACATGGAAGTCTGACAAGGTCTTACTGCCTTCTTTTTGGTGGACTCAACATGATTCATTGGTTCCTAAATAAGCACTAGGCTAGCTGCCCTTGTAGTCCATTTTAAGCCTAAGTAATTTCCTTTTCAAAGGTGAGAAGCAAACCCTGTACCTTGTGACTGTGAGGTTAACACCTTAACCATTATATCAACCTCCAACCAGGCAACATGAATGCCTACATCAGTTTTAAGAGATATATGTTGCCCATCCTACTTATGTACAGTTCACGTGGACACTACCTCATCCCCAAGCTGCACTGTCCCCAGTCTGTGTCTAGTAAACCCTTATTAGTGTGCAGATACAGGCTGACAAAGATGCTGTGTGCACAGCCATATTCTAGAAGGGAATCATTATGGTATGGTTCCTGGCCTCCACCATTCCCATGTACCGCTAAATGCCTTCATGTATAACCTATAGCACTCTAACCATCTCTATCTGACTCTCTGTGGCAGTAGCGTGGGCCTGCACTGTGGCCACTATGCAGGCATGGCTTTGCATGCCTTTAGAGCCAACTGCGAAAGATGTCTTCACCTAGCACTTCTGTGTGTAGTAGTGTCAGTCAGTATCCAGGGATTCAACCTGTGCATAAGAAACAGGTATTAAGCTATGTCATGTTCCCTCCTTGTTGTAATGTCATTTCCTCATTATGTTGGCTATGAGTCTGTGTCATTAACTACAGAGTTATCCACCCACTGTGTGAGGGGTTCTGCCAATACACTTTATGACTTTGTGCCACTGTCCTGAGGCTGTGTCATAAATACAAGAGTAAAAGCACTATTGTTGAAGGCCATTCTGTTGTCAACATCAGCCTGCTATGGTCAACCACAGCATGCTATTGTTTCTGATGTTGCTGCTTTTAGAAAATAAATGTTTATGTTAATAATGCCACCTGTGATGGCACATCTTTTAGTGCTTAGTTTATGATGAGCAAATTTGCCATGTTTGTTTTTTGACATGGCACAACTGACAATGATGGGGTAACAGATGATGTACCTTTTCACAATTATATGTACACAATTACCATTCCATGCATTCATGCCATGAAATTGATAGTTCTAGTAAAATACTGACCTTCTGTAGCACCTGTACATGGATTCTCCACCAACTCAGATGAATCCTGCACCTTCTTTTTCTTCTGCATCAAAGTTATCATCTCTTACAGACAGCAGGTACCCCTCATCTGGTGTTAAAGGCTGGAAGTGGAAGGCTCACCACTAGACCACCTGCATTCTGCTTAGCTTTGGTCTTTGTACAGCTCACCATACCAATTGCTCTGTGCTAACGTGTGGTTCCTTCCGTCTACAGCATTTATGTCAGACACCATTTGATTCCATACATTTGCTTGCTTTGCCATCCTTTTACTAAACAAAAAATAAGAAGAGAAGAAAGAAGATAAAAGAGAGAATATAAGGGTAGAAGAATCAGGAAGAAAGAAGTTTATTGTACTTATACAATGTAAAGAAGACAGGTATGAAATATGAGACACAATGATTGTGCCTTTAGGAGTAAAGCCTCAAGAGGCAACAGCATTTATTTTGATAAAAAAGGAGACATATTGTGACATTTTCTTTGAAACTGCTGCAGGACTAGAGTCTTTTTTGTGAGTATATGAAAAAAATATATATTCACGGAATAAGTATACTGTTAAGAATTTTTATTGTGAAACTGTTAAACATTTATTACAGAACTTTTATAAAATGGTTAAAACACATTTCAAGCAGAGGATTATGGAAATAGGATTGGTATTGTAATGTTATACTGAAAATAGACAATGACAGAATTATACAAATTCCCAGTATGATTAATGTTGAGGAAATAGAGCTGTTGTAAGATACTGGGGGCAACCAAGACACACACACACACACACACACACATATATATATATATATATATATATATATATAGATATATATATATATATATATATATATATATATGCACACACACACACACACACATATATATATATATATATATATATATATATATATATATATATATGTATATATATATATATATATATATATATATATATATATATAAGTACACCAAACTCCCAGATGTGAATGTAGAAATGAAAAATGAAAATAAATCCGAAGGAGCCAGAAACCTTCGTAGCGTCTAACCACAACTGCTACCACTTCGATATGTGAGTTACCAATGTGGATCCTTCACAAAGTTCCTATTGATGTTATTCCTCCAGGTACACAGCAAAGGCAAAGCAGAAACCAAAACAGGAACCAAGTACTCCAACAGTTCAATGCTTGGAACAAATGAGTAAACTGTAGTATCATAAAACTTGTTCATTTATTAGTTAAAAATCGTGAGCGCTTTCGTGGGACTTATCACCGCTTCTTCAGACAAAGACAGCCATACAATAATCCTGGTTTAAATAAACTAAGCATCCAATGACAACTTTCAAAATTCCCTCCAAAATCAACATCACTTCCTGTGTCAAAAACCAACAGGAAGTGATGTATCATGAAAACTGACTTTCAAAATTCCCTCGAAAAATGAACATCACTTCCTGTATCAAAGACCAACAGGAAGTGATGTATCATGATTACTGCAATGAACATTGTATTCATGCTAGTATCATTCTCACTTCCTCTATTCAAAAGCCGACAGAAAGTGAGGTGACATAGCTACCACAGTAAACATTGTACTTAAAATATTAACATCAGTACATATTCACTAAAAACTGTGTAAGCAAAACAAAGCTAATAAAACCACACCATGATACTAATTACTAATACTACCAGAATTATTGTATGACTGTCTTTGTCTGAAGAAGCGGTGATAAGTCCCACGAAAGCACTCACGATTTTTAATTAATAAATGAACAAGTTTTATGATACTACAGTGTACTCATTTGTTCCAAGCATTGAACTGTTGGAGTACTTGGTTCCTGTTTTGGTTTCTGCTTTGCCTTTGCTGTGTACCTGGAGGAATAACATCAATAGGAACTTTGTGAAGGATCCACATTGGTAACTCACATATCGAAGTGGTAGCAGTTGTGCTTAGATGCTACGAAGGTTTCTGGCTCCTTGGGATTTATTTTCATTTTTCATTTCTACATTCACATCTGGGAGTTTGGTGTACTTTGTATATCATGTTGGGGAACATGGAAGGAGCTGGTGACATCAATGGGGCAATAATTAGTCCAACTACACCCACAAACATGAGAATGAGACTGAGGAACCTGTTGGATGATACAAACAATCCGCTTGTGGGGTTGGTGAATTTAACAGAGGATGATACACACAATAGAGGTATGGAAAATTACTTTAATATTAGAAAATTGAAGAGAGACATAGAAAATTATTTGTATAAGTTTAAAAGGTTAAGGGCGCAACGCTTCCATATGGAAGCATGTCTCAGTAATGAAGTAGTGCCCAGAGGCCTTCGAATTTTGACCATGCCCACTTATGGCAACATGTACCCCACTTTGCTTGCGAAATGGCAACAAATTAATTTACGAGCAAGTAGGGAGTACATTCAGTTACTAATAGATTTTTTCAGGCCCATGGAGAATGAATTAAGAGACAAGATATTTGAACAACAAGGGAAGTTGATGGAAATATCTGCTGTGGTGTACTGGTACTTCATGCAGACTGGTGAGTCCAAGGTCCCGGGTCCGAGACTCACAAGGGTATTGGAGATCATAGGTTTACCCCGGGAATCATCTCAGTGTCACTGCTGGACAGAGGCACAACAAACTAATGGGCACATTATTTCTAACATAAGGGGTGGCGTAAGCCACATAACTTTGGGCTAGGCTTATAAATGCCTTAGGGCAGATAGCCTAGTATAAACCTATGAACCTAAATATGGGGCCCTGATGAAACTGAAGTGTTTATGCATGAGTTACTTGATCGTGTATTAAGATGTGAGAATAACCTCTTGGCCAATAAACGCAAAAAGCTGTCCAGGGATGTGGTTGATTTTTCAAATAACAATGTATTTGTTTGGCCAAGGACCAATAATAATGGGGCAAGGGCCATAAACAATAGTAATAATTATGGAAGAAATAGAGTGGCTGTGGGTGAACGAAATAACAATAAAATGGGCACGTCAAATATTGGTTCTCACCAGAATGTTACTCTGAATGAAGCTCCACAGAATCGTATTGGTGAGGCAGCGATAAATGGGGTGCCTGTTTCAACCCAATTGGAAGGGGGAAGTATAAAGCCACAGGCGATCACTGGTGATACAGCATTATTACCAGAAAACATTACCTCACCGACAGTTGTTGGGTCGGTGTATACTACACCTGATGAGAACTTTGGGGACCATGCCCAACCTTTAAATGGAAAAGGTGTAATGACTGTAAACTCTTCTACCAGCCTCTCCAGTGTGGTGAGGAGGAAAATACAGTTAGAGAATCAACAACATGTGGATTTTCCTCTGCCCATCAGGGCAGGGAGGAAAAGGTCGCTAGATTTGGAAGTCGACAGAGGAGCGAAGAGGAAAGAATCATCAATGAGCAACCAGCAACGAGTAATACCAAGTTATTGGAACAATCATGTTTAGTTTATAACATCTCTAAACAAGTTTTAAATGAAGCTGAGATAGCAGTCCTTAATAGGGGGTTATCGTTTATCCCCACATCGAATATGGACATCAGTCAAGCTCTAATATCATTGAGGATGTTTACTAGGAGAATTGCACTTAAACTTTCATTTGGACCCCAACACGATAAAACTGATGCATCAACATCAGTTGTTTTTAAAAAGAAAAGTACATTCACTCCCCAACTCCCAGCAAATCTAGAGGTATTTGTGAAAGTGGTGGAAAATAATTTATACAAGGATGCTGATATGTTTAACTCGATTCATAGTGGAAATCTCAATAGAAATGAGCGAGATGCAATAAAGGGCCTACGGAACAACAGTAAGATCGTCATACGACCAGCTGACAAGGGAGGCCTGGTAGTGGTAATGGACAGTGACTACTATGAAAACAAGATGTTGGAATTATTAGACAATGAATCATATGAAGTTATAACTACACAAATGGCACAGAATATGCAAGACAATATAATTCGAAGTCTACATGAATGTAAATGTATGGGCTATATCACTGAAGATCTATACAAATATTTCCTAGTGGAATCGCCCTTAATTCCAATGATAACAGGGTTACCTAAGGTCCATAAGAATCCACATGCACCAGATATGAGACCTGTGGTGGCTGGAGCTGGATGGCTCACCGAACCTGTCTCCATTTATTTAGATCATGAACTCAGAACATTTCTTAATGGACATGATCCAGTGTTAAGAGATACGGAACAATTCTTAAGGGAGTTGTATCTGAGAATGACTGAAATCCCCAATTTTGACAATATTGTGTTTGTAACAATGGATGTTGTATCTTTGTTTACATGCGTTCCCAATGAAGAGGGACTTGTATACTTGGGATGGTTTCTTAAAGAGATTATGAAATGTGATGATAAAAGGGCTGACTTGCTCTGCCTATTGATGGAGTTAGTTCTGGAAAATAATATATTTTTATTCCAGGATGTCTGCTATAGACAAACAAGTGGCGTAGCTATGGGTACTAGTTGTGCCAACAGCTACGCCAATTTGGTAATGGCCACTTTTGAAAAAAAGTTCATAATGGGTGACCCACATATCATATGTTTTAAAAGGTTTGTGGATGACCTGTTTTTTCTTTGGAGGGGCCCTGTTGCATCATTATATGAGTTCTATCACAAGCTAAATAATAGCAGTACCTTTCTGAAATTTACCATGAAATATTCATATGATAACATCGATTATTTAGATGTAAATGTGTTCATGGACAAAGGGAGAGTGAATACCAAGGTCCATCGAAAAACATGTTATAAACCTTCATATCTATACACAGATAGCATGCATAGTCCCCATATATTTAACAACATAGTTAAAGGGCAGGCTATGCATGTATCAAGACTATCTAGAACAGAACATTTGTTCAATGATGAATTAATGCATCTAGAGAGAGGTTTAATGGGACGTGACTATTCTGCACAGGAAATTCATAGGGTATATACAAGGATGAATCAATTAAGGATTGACAGGGCACAGCCATATTTTTCTGGTGCAGTTAGAACAACGCAGGATGCAAAACGGAAATGTGAATATGAATCCTTTATAGTTCCGTTTGGTCATAATATAGATGTAGTGAAGGAAGCGGTTAGCAGGAACTGGAATATCTTGATTACAGATGAGCGGGTGAGAGATATGGTTGGGGAACAACCAAGGTTCACATATAGTAACCTACAATGCTTGAAATAGATGTTATGCCACAGTCGAGTTCATGATCTCACATTCTCTACCACTTCAATCTCCCTTATCAGGACGAGTAAGTGTGGGACATGCCCCCAATGTGACTCTATTGATGAGTCGCATTATTTTAAACACCCGGACACAGCCAAACTCTGGGAGATTAGAGTCCCCTCTGATTGCAGCAGTAGGAATGTAGTATATGTTGCAAATTGTGTACAATGTTTCCATTTTTATGTGGGGAAGATGAACAGATCCCTAAGAGAACGCATTAGGGACCATAGATACTGTCTGAACAGAGGGGATGAATATAGTGCATTGGCAAAACACTTGCTAAGATATGGTTCCTTGCACTCATTTGTATTTCAGGTTCTGCACGTAGAGAAACCATCGGTACAGATGGGGGATTTGATAAATAGAACTGAAGAGTGTGAGTTAGCATGGATTTTGAGGCTTGGGGCCCATAGAGGACGGGGATTAAATGAGATAGTATCACTGAAACCCCACCTTAAAGGTAGGAGGGTAAAGTAATAAAAATTTTTAGTACAATAGAATTATATGAGTATAGAATATAGAGTACATATGCAAATGTTTTATTAATTACTATTTTTAGCATGTGTTTAAGTATATGTAAGAATTTTTATAGACTCATACAATGGTTTGTAATATATTTATTGAATCCATTATACATTAGTTTGCATAAGTATATTTTGTAATTGTTTATACATATATCTATACATTAGTTTTAGTATCTTCAAAGTCTGAATGATATGTATTAGTATCATGATGTGGTTTTATTAGCTTTGTTTTGCTTACACAGTTTTAGTGAATATGTACTGATGATAATATTATAAGTGCAATGTTTACTGTGGTAGCTATGTCACCTCACTTCCTGTCGGCTTTTGAATAGAGGAAGTGAGAATGATACTAGCATGAATACAATGTTCATTGCAGTTATCATGATACATCACTTCCTGTTGGTCTTTGATACAGGAAGTGATGTTCATTTTGGAGGGAATTTTGAAAGTCAGTTTTCATGATACATCACTTCCTGTTGGTTTTTGACACAGGAAGTGATGTTGATTTTGGAGGGAATTTTGAAAGTTGTCATTGGATGCTTAGTTTATTTAAACCAGGATTATTGTATGGCTGTCTTTGTCTGAAGAAGCGGTGATAAGTCCCGCGAAAGTGCTCACGATTTTTAATTAATAAATGAACAAGTTTTATGATACTACAGTTTACTCATTTGTTCCAAGCATTGAACTGTTGGAGTACTTGGTTCCTGTTTTGGTTTCTGCTTTGCCTTTGCTGTGTACCTGGAGGAATAACATCAATAGGAACTTTGTGAAGGATCCACATTGGTAACTCACATATCGAAGTGGTAGCAGTTGTGCTTAGACGCTACGAAGGTTTCTGGCTCCTTGGGATTTATTTTCATTTTTCATATATATATATATATATATATATATATATATATATATATATATATATATATATATAAAACACACACAGACACACACACACACACACACACACATATATATATATATATATATATATATATTTTATATATATATATATATATATATATATATATATATATTTATATATATATGTATGTATATATATATATATGTATTGTTTTTGTTATGGAAAAGAAGGTCCTTTCGTGGACAATTGTTCTAAAACAAATGTTTTGTATGTGGGAGATATGGTCATGATGCAAAATAGTGTGAAACAGAATGTTATCAATGTGTGGGTGGATTATAAAAAAGAACAAATGGAAAAATTATGTATTGAAGAAGATGTAACTGAAGAGTAAGAAATCAAAATCACAAGAAGAGGAAAATTCCAAAGTTTATGATTAAATGCGAAAAACAAAGGAAATGGATAAAAATAAATAATTCCCTTTAGACTAAGTAGAAGAGAAGCAAATAATCTCAGAATTTTAGTAGTTAATGTGAATAGTATACAAAGTTTAGTAAGAATGATTGGGATATTGGAGTGGTGTAATAAATGTGAAGTAGATATTATAATATTAGAAGATCTTAGAGGTTTAATAACAGAAGAAAGATTACAAACAGAAAACTTATGGAAAAGGGATATCATCTGGAATGTGAGAGAAGAGACTTCTTTAGGAATAGCAGTATTATCTATTACAGCAATTTTAATCATAAATTTCACTTTGCTTAGATTAGGATGATTACTTCTAATAGATTTAAGGTGGGAAAATAAAAGTATATAGAATTACGGGAACACTTTCAAATCTCAAAATACTGAAATATCAAATTTCAGTATTTCGAGATGAAAACAAAAGTGCAGTTATTCGAAACTGCATTTTATCAACTGTTAGATTTTTGAATTAGCGGTAGTTGTGGCGCAGTGTGTAGTCTATAGTGTACTGTCTCTTTAAGGTGTTGTGTATTCTGGTGTTTAGAAATGGTGTCCCATGTGTGGTTACACCCAGAAATAGGTAGGTTTGCATTTTTTACTAGTTTGGGGTAGAAATTTTTATTTTTTAATCTTTTTGGAAGATTTAGGAGTAAGTTTAGGTAGGTAAGTGCGTGTATGTGTGTGTGTGTGTGTGTGTGTGTGTGTGTGTGTGTGTGTGTGTGTGTGTGTGTGTGTGTGTGTGTGTGTGTGTAAGTGTTGATTTTTGTACATGTGCAGTGTGTGTGTGTTTTTACATGTGAAACTCTGCAGTGGAATTGTAGATCTTGTAGCGGTTGGTGTGTTGTGTTGTGTTGTTTGTGATAGTGCGATCTCAAGTAGCAGAGGTGTGGGGGCTTGCCCTCCTCCCGCTTATATGTAGATTGCTTGGGTTTTGTTGTTGTGTGTGTTGTGTTGGTTTGTTATGGTGTAGGGTGGAAGGTGATGTTTGTGTTTTTGTTTGTGTGGTGGAGAGTGTATTAAAAAACAGAGCACTGTATACTGAAAATTTGGTATAATAAAGTTTCAGTATTGTAACATTTATTTTTTTAATTTTTGATTGTAGTGGGGTTTTGAATTTCTCATGTTTAAATACTGTAATTCGATATTTCAGTATTTTGAGATTTGAAAGTGGACCCAGAATTATAACTGTATATGCAAATTATTATATTAAGAGATATTTCATTACATAATAGTTAATATGGGCATCATATTTACAGGTGATCTTAAAAACAGATCAGACAAGAAAATGAGAGAGATCATGAGATGAGGAAATTTGTTATTAGGGAATATAAATGCAAGCATGTATAGGAGAGGAAATGTAAAGACAGAGACTGGCTATTTTTTAGTTTCTTGAATTATAAACATAATTATAGAAGATTGAGTACAAACAGGTTTTTCAGATCACATCTCAATATGGATAGAAATTAAAAAAAAATAAAGAACATAGAAACATTGGGAAAGGAATTAGAAAGGATAAATGAAAAAGTGTGGAAAGAAAAAGGAAAAGGCAACATATGTCAATTATGGAAAGCACATATAACTGTGAGAACTTGTTATAATAATTAGGCAGAATGATGGCTAATATTCAAAGAGAAACTAAACTAGATTATTGACAATAGGAACATGGATTAATACAAAATGAACAACAGTATATGAAATACAGGAGTCTATATTACATTGTCGAAAGCCGGCAATATCGAATCTGATATTGTCGACATGACAATAACGAACGTTCGAATGTGTAAACGGAAATCTCCATAAGGGGAGATTTTCATTTACTTCAATGTAGTGCGGTCTTGGAGTTGATATATTTAAGTAGCAGGGTGTGTGGGAGTTTGCAGCCCCCCACGTGGGGGGAGCAGGGTGGCTTGCCTCCCTGCTTACACCCTTTAGTTTTTCTTTTTTTTTATTATTTTTTAGGAACATTCAATGTTTTAATAGTTTGATCATTAAAGGTCGACCTTTAGTGATTCGACCTATTAAACCTTCGATGTCTTAATATAGACCCGAAATACAGAATAAAGCATTAGAGAGTTTGGAAAGAAATTAGAATGTATATTATGGAAAAGGGGAATATATATATATATATATATATATATATATATATATATATATATATATATATATATATATATATAAAAAACAAAAGAAACATTTTTATAAGGAAAAAGGAAGAGATTTTTCCTTATTTATAAAAATGGTAAAAGAGGAAAGCAATTTAATGAGGGAAATGAAAAAGGGGAAGTAGAATAACAGCAAAGTATAATTATTGAAATTGTAGTATAGTATTGTTAAAGAGATGGTGAGGAAAAGAGTGAAAAAAGAAAGTGATTGGAGTGTTAAGCAATTTACTAAAGAAATAAATAAAGACATGAATTAACAGATTACCATAATGGAATTAAATATGGTAATGAAGGAAGTAAATCTTAATTCTGCAGCAGGTTTAGACAGTATAGTTTATTTAATTTATAAGAATTTGGAGCTATGACAAAAAGAAATTTTGATATGTATATTTAAAAATGGTTAAAAGAAGGTATTTGTCATACACAGATATGTAGTGGTATTATGAAATTTGTAAGGAAGAAAGGACAGAAGGATGAATTTTCTAATTGAAGACCGGTTGTATTAAGTAATACTGACTATAAAATATCTATGAAAATTATACAGTGTTAGAGGATAGTATTTATGGAATTAAAGGAAAATGATGGAGGAAGTATTAATGTTTGTTAGAGAAATGATAGATGTGTCTTCTTCTTCTTTCAGCTTTTTCCCGATTAGGGGTCGCCACAGCAGAACAATGGTCCACAGAATGATTGGCAGTGGAGTTTTATGGTGTTGAGTTGCCAGCCTGGCGCCCAATCTTCCACAGAAGGCACACAACACATGCACACACTCACACCTAGGATCAATTTGGAGTGTCCAGTCCACCTACATCATGTCTTTGGGATGTGGGTGGAAACCTGAGCATCCGGAGGAAACCCATGCAACCGCAGGGTGGACATGCAGACTCCAAACAGAAGGCACCCCAGCCGAGAATCGAACTGGAAAACCTCTTGCTGTGAGGCAACAATGCTAACCCCTGCACCACCATGGCTGCCCAGAAATGATAGATGAGTAATGGAGCAAAGGTATTAATAGGGGATATAAATAATGCATTTGCTGCAATAGATCATGAAATATTATGGAAAATAATGGAAAGGTATAATGTTATCAAACAGATACATAATGTGGGTTAAATCAGTGTACAGAAACAGTAAAATAAGAGTTTTGATAAATGGCTGGGTAAGTGATGAGATAGAGGTGAATAAGGGTTTAAAACAACAATGTCCAATAAGTAGTATTTTATTTGTGATAGTTATGAATTGTATAGTAAAAAAAAAGACATGAAATGAAATGAAAAAGGTATGCAGTGTAATGGCATTGAATATCCAGTTATTATGTCTTATGTGGATGATATCACTCTTATGACTAAGGTAAGTAAAATGATAGAACAAGTGGTTTTCGGCATAAATAATTACAAAATATAGAAATGTTATTAAATAGAGAAAACAGCAAGGGATTTGGATCAGAAGACAAGTTGAAAGTAATTCAGTTTCAAATAAAATAAATAGTTTTTAGGAATTAAATTTAGTACACTGAGTGTGGCTAAGGAAATCTGATTGAACATTTTACAAGAATTAAGAGACATTAGATTTATATGGAGTAGATGCAGATTATCATATAGGACAAATGCACTTGATATAAACTCTATATGAATGGGAACATTCTAAACTGACTAAATTAACTAAAGTAAAATAAACCAAGTCACCAGCCAGATTAGCCATATTACTGCCCCAGACTAAAACCAGCAACCTATATGACTTATTTTCTATCTAAGTCATGGCAAGCTCCCTAGATGCTAACTAAACATAATTCTCCTAGTGCATTCTACTTTTTCACTACACATTTACCTTTAGCATATTTTAAATTCAGACATGGATTTATTAGACATTCTAGTAAAGCCTGTACAGAAAGTAACCCACTCAAACTGATATGCATGTGTGATTTTTATTATACCCTTCAATTGTAATCTTGAGCTACTTGTCTATTTTTTATCCTGTATAAATAACCATAAATTGGAATGTGTCTCTTTAGAAATGCTATGTTTAACGATTTTTGATCTCTTATGTATCACTATGTACAATGTTCTAGTTTTAGTCATTCTATGGAGCTTTTCTCCCCAGGCCTCTGCTGAAAAAGAACTTGTTGTTCAGTTGGACTTTTCCAGTAAACAAATGTAAAATAAATAAATAATATATGGCTGGTGTATATAGGATTCCAAAAGCCCTGGAAAAATAGTTTATTGGATTAGTATTTAGATTTATCTGGGGATGTAAATTATATCTAATGAGAAGAGGAGTGCTGTATATGGATAGGGATGATGGTGGTTTGGGTTTATTGAATCCTATAGTTTATGGAACATCATTAAATTTGTATAGGGTGCTAAAGTGGATAAATGGAAAAGAAAGCAATTTAGTGATAAGATTATTTAAGATAAAATACTATAGAGAGTGGAATTTAATGAAATTGAATAAGAGGGAGAGAGAATGAAGAAATAAAAATGTATCAAGAAAAAATAAAAATGTGGAAGTGGAATGTAGAAGAAAAAGTATAAGAAAATAAGAAATTATAGTATAAAAACATAATGATAGAAAATTATTTTGTAAACCTATAGAAGCATTTGATGGAAGAAAAATAAAATCTATAAAATAAAAGATAAATGGTGTAAGAAAAATGTGGAATGTCAAGATTTTCTATGGAGTTTATAAAATAATAGACTGCTAGCAAAGGGAAATATGCCTTATAAAAAGGTAAATGAAAGAGTACACTTTTTTTAGATACTACAGATCATGATTTTTTTTCTGAGATATGTAAAAGAGTTAAAAAACTAAGGGATAAATAATAGAGAACAATATTTTAAATGAAATACAGGATTATAAACAGTTAAATATGGATATGATTGAATATGGATTTTATGAGGTTGTAAGTAAGGCATATTTTAAAGATTTAGACAAGAAATGGTTTTATATTATTTTGGAATATTTGAAAAGAAAGACTGAATAAGATTATGTTTAATAGTTATTGGGTAATAGCAAATATAGTATGAAAAATTAAGTGGTGGTTGTGGAAAAAGGAGTAGAGGTCCATATGCATGTGATATAGAAAGCTTGAAAAGGATGAAGGAATGGAAGCCCGATGTAACTTTTTGTAAATATGCAGATATGTAAATATGTCAGCTTGTACATATTTCTAAATACTTGTATAAAATAAAGGACCCCTAGTCTTTTCAATAGATGCAGTAGGAGCTTTCATATCCACCTGAGTTACCACCAATGCAAGAAGATGGGGTGTCAGTTTAACATCTCATTCAAATGATTACCCAGGTGTAGAGCAAGAATATAGCCAGGTATGTTGTAGAAGTTGGAGTTCCACAGTTTTGTCATATAATAGGAGTATAAGGAGTTTCTACAGTTATTAGATTTAATTATAGCTAGGAGTGATATTTTATTTAACACAGAGTTTTGTTACTGGAGTATGGCTGTTGTATATTTTTTCAGAGAAGGACAGATTTCTGGGTTGTATATCAGGCTGTGGGAATTAATACATTGTATGTATGTTAAAAGGTGCAGAAGTTTAAGCCAATTTTGGTTCCTTAGAACTGTGCATTGATGGGACTTTTAGGAAGTATTAGCTATTTGTTGTAGCATACTTTGAGTTTTGATATAAGAGTGGCAGTATGATTATGCAAAAATAGAAGATGCATAAAAGGGGGTAAGAGCAGCTGGGTTGCTGCTACAGACTTACTTGTAGTGTCTGCAAAATACTGCTTTGGTATGTATGGGGAGCCTAGTTTCATATTTATTTTTTGATGGCCGTGAGAAGTTTGCCTTCTATTATGGTATGAGATGAAAGAATATGGCAAGTCAGTTTTGTTCAGTGTATTGCTTAGGTGCAGAAACCATTAGTTTAGTCTTTTCTGGGTTCTGGAGTAGCTCTACGGTGCCTAGTCAAAATTCAACAGATGAGAATTTGAGTGATTTCCGGGAGGGTGCTAAGTGTTTAGGCAAGGCAGTAAGTGCTGCTTCATTTGCATATTCAACTATGTTACTTGTTTGGATGTGGTATCTATGGAGTTTGTTTATAAGGATGCTAAATAAGAGAGGGCATAGAAGTGAATATTGTGGGACTCTTACCTGTGACTGGTAGGAAGGTAAAGAGGTCTTGCTTCCATTTTACAAATTGTGGTCTATTTTTTACACAGCTATGAAACCAGGTGAGTAATGATTAATTTAGACCCAGAGATGAGAACTCAGTGAGAAGTTTTTGATTTGAAACTATATTGAAAATTTTGGATAGGTCCAGGAAGACAGTTGAGACTAGGTTACCATTGCTTCTATTATATTATGGCTGACAGTGTTAGTGAAGCTAAGAACAGCAATTGTTGTACAATGCACCATGCTGGGTGATAGAAAGTAGATGGTTAGCTCAGTGCTAGAAGGACTGGTGTCTAGATGGAAGATAGGAGTTTTATCTATGGTGTATTTAGAGATGTTGGTGAAATTAGTTGCAGTGGGGGGTGAGTGAAAGTGGAATGAAGCCTGTAGCCTGAGTATAGCAACGGCAAGTAGAGTGGGGCCCCATTTTCATGTCAGCATTTTTGAGAGAAAAATAATCAGTGAGGTAGTCTGGAAAAAAGGGTCTATATCACATAGTCGAAGTCTTATAACTTTGAACATGTAATGTTCAAACCGTTATGTCCAAAGTTACAAAACTTCGACTATGGATAAAAAAATAAATAAATAAACTGTTCTAAGCAGGGGGGCTGCACCCCCCCACATCCCCCACTACTTAAATATGCCAACTCCGAGATTGCACCCTATTGAACAAAATGGAAACCTCCACTTATGGAGATTTCCATTTAAACGCTCAAACGTTTACAAATTCAAACTTATGGTCTCGACCATATGAGGTTCGAACTTGTAAAAGTTTGACTATGTGATAGGAACCCTTGAAAAAGATACAGGGAGGAGCTTCCACTATAGATCTTAAAAAATAAGATATGCAGGAAGAGCAATGCCAGAAAGTACTAGATAGAGGAATCTGAAAATAATATCAAAGCTAAGATACCTATGCTAGGATTAACGTGAGATGAGTAACACCTGAGACAAAGTATGTGAATAACATCCAAAGAGAAAGTTCTGTTTATCAACATTAATATTCTGGTCTTTGTAGTTACCTGGTTTTAAAGGTTTTGACAACTTTAATTTACATAATGTTGTTAACGTTATAATTGCTAGTATAAAACTTTTTCTTTTACAGTGTATTGTCTACTGGTTGAGAATTTCTATATAGGCAGGGTAAAATGGAATGCCCTCTAGTCATGTGTACATTCTGTGGCTTAAGTATTACAGCACAGTTCTTGATTTTGGGAGGTTGAGAAGCTCAAATACAATGGACAGTTATTTACTTTTAGTCACTGTACTCTATGGGCAAATTCTTGAATTATTTGGTGGAGTTTATCTACATCTCTACCCTTACAATTGTGGTTGCAGATCTGCAACCAGGAAACAGTAGTTTGGCAATTCAGGCTGTTTTGAGACAGTGTAACTAGGATGTCAAAAGTAGTAGAAATTATTATTAGTTTGTAAAACATGGAGGGAATGAATCTGGAAAGAAGGTTTACTAAACAGTAGTATTAGCAGAGAAATAGGCAGAATGGAAGGCTACCTGCACCCAAGTAGTCCACTGAAACACATTTGGCAATTCAAATGAGGATGCTGAAAGATAGACGTCAAGGAGCACGGGTGCTGGACAATACAGTGGATGTGAGCTGAGAGACAGGTGGTAGAAACTATGGTGGTCAGTGAAGAGGCAACCATGTTTCCCAAAAGTCCATTCCAAAGTTTCACAAGCAAAACTGATGTGCTAGTTTACAGTAATACAAATAAAATACTGCTAGCAAACACAGCGACAGGATTTTGACCATTAGAGTAGCTTGATTTAGCCAAAGCCACATCACACTTCTTCCTTTCCTGCTTAATTAACAACTGGTACATGTCCTTTCTTTTTGCTTATATGGCAGTTGTTTACTATTGACCAGGGACTTCTACATCATTTTAGTATAACTTCACAGAGTAGTAATGTACTAGGACAGCAGCTGAACTTCAATAACAACCATTTAATGCTGCTGTTGCTCTTACTTGTGCCGTATTACCATGGTCATAACTTGGTTTGCCTGATGAAACTGTCCGTCAGAAATCTTTTTACTTAACATATTAGTCATGTCTTGTAATAAAAAGGACCTTTCTGTAAGGTATGTGAAAATGGTATTGATAATGTATTGGGGATTTCAAGAAGTTCTCATTTCTGCAAATGATACAGTCAGAGGTATCACAGACCTCAGGGGAGAAAGGATTTATTGATCTACATATCATCAGCAAGGTTAAAATTTTTGCTGATTGTATTTCTTGGGCCCATACCTCTCAACTGTCTAGATTTTCACAGAATGTCCAGATTTGTGCCTCATATTTTTGTCTATTCCTCACAAAATGTGTGGTTTTCTGGCAAATCATTGAGGATTGAAGTCATTAAGTAATGATACACATTTTAGTTTTATACTTCATATACTTAAGAACCCACAGTAGTGGTGCTGTGGTAGCGTTGTCATCCCGTTCGATTTTCAGCTAGAGCGTCTTCTGTGTGGAGGCATGCATGAATAGGTGTGTCTTCGTTGAAGGTTGTGTATCAGGGCTGGTAACTCGGCACGTAAAAATCCACTACCAAACATTAGCAGACCGGAGTTCCGCTGTGGCGACCCCTAACCGGGATAAGCCAAAAGACACAACAACAACAACAACTTCATATACTTAAGAAAATGCATGCCAATACTAATCATTCTCTTCTAGCAACCTCCTAAGTTTATCAGAGCAATATTTAAAATGTGCCTGTCTCCCCTATTATGTTTGGAGATGACCAGATTTCTTGTGTTAAGTTATGAGGTATGTTTGGGCCGCTGATAAATTCCTCATATTGCAGGTGTGTTTGCAGATGAAAATATCAATGCAATAACATGTAAATAATTGCAATGCAAAATTTACATGCTACAAAGGAAAAAGTAATAGGAATATATCAATTCACATTACTGATAACACAAGAAACTTGTTTTTAACCACCGCAACACCTGCAATGATCTGATCTTCTTGAAATTAACTGTTTGCAAGGTTGCCATAGCAGTGAACTTTTTCAGCAATAACTAGATCAATGTCTCAGTCATCCTCTCCCATGAAAGATATTTGTGCATCTGTATGTATCCACTGCAGATGTTTTGTACAGCCTCTGTAATTTACTGTCAAATGTAAAGCATTCCTTCTTATCCTATATGCATACACAACATTTCTTTTTGAAAGATGGATATACAATAAGCATAATTATTTTCAAATGTCCTAAGTTTTAGAAGCTTATTTATATTTACAGAGCAACATGTTTCACTTGCTAATGCATGACTTATGGATGCCAAAGGGGGGGGTGAGTCACAAGACACAAATGTTACAGATATACATCCAATCTAAATACACTTGTGGGGAATACTATACAGATTTCAGTTGAAAGTATGACATTTGTATTTAAAGTAAGCTGAACAGGCAGTAATCAGTCCCTCTCAGTAATCACCTTTTTCTCATCTTATTTTCAAAGCACCTAATGCTATATCTTCCAGCCATATCCGGTAAATAAGAAGGCATGCTAACTCAACCACATAAGTATGATTTACTATCAACAGGAATTGTATAATAAAAAAAGCCCATGGTGGTGCTGCGGTAGCGTTGTCGCCTCACAGTTAGACGTTGCCCGTTCGATTCTCAGTTAGAACATCTTCTCTGTGTCGACATGTGTGAATGGGCATTCCTTCGTTGAAGGCTGTGCGTTAGGCCCGGCAAGCCAGCATGTAAAAATCTACTGCCAATCAATAGTGGACCGGAGTTCCGCTGTGGCGACCCCCTAACCGGGAAAAGCCGAAAGACACACACACACACACACACACACACACACACACACACACACACATATACTTTTAAGGTTTCATAGTTATAACAACAACAGTGTTCAGGAAATATACATGTAATGAAAGTTATCAGTGGCACATTACAACTGTATGAAATAGAGCCCTGCTAACATATCACTGAGGCAGGAAGAAAAATGTGTAATTCTATCAGTCATATATTGCAACAATTCATTTATTCAGCCATGATGAAGAAAATGCAGTATCAGAAAGATTTCAAATTTTGCAGTAATAACAGATCCAAGTGTGAACCCTGCTGTTATCACTTTCCACTAAAATAATAATGAATAATTGTTGCCATCTAGTTCATACTGACAGTTTAAAACTCCTTAATAAAAATATCACTGTTCTAATTTTCCTCTGTGAAACAAATGCATTTGCTATTAAACACTTATGAGTCATTTTTGTTGTCTCTCTTTTGTTTTCCTACAGATTCAAGATAACATGAGGTGCCTTAAGTGCAATCAGCTAAGGCTGGAAGGATGACCACCACTCCTTGCCTATCCAGGGAATGCTTCACAGGATGCAAGTGGTGGCTGCACGTCTGTGGGCACCCTGAGACATGGTGGCCTGAAAAGCCTCTCTCCTAAGCTTTAGGATCTGCTTCAGGCTGCAATTAAGAAGCCAGTGGAGAGGTGGTGGGCCCAGATGAACATCATCTTCAGTGTGTGCAAGACTCACTGTAATAGCTGGCACTAACCACTGAGCCAGCAGCGACCTTGACCTCCTCATCATCAGGGTTACCTTGCCGAGGAACAACATGGCATGGAAATTTGTGAAATTCTCCTGACTGGGCTGGTATAGTACATGAGACTCTCTTCACCATCCCACTTTATGTCTGTTCACCATCTGTATGTCTATTTCCCCTTCCTGATGTCAGCCTAGCATTGTGTTTCTGTCTGTCTTGCCTGTCTAATATATTAA
Source organism: Protopterus annectens (assembly GCF_019279795.1). Lineage (NCBI taxonomy): Eukaryota > Metazoa > Chordata > Ceratodontiformes > Protopteridae > Protopterus > Protopterus annectens. The sequence continues at coordinate 1,256,128,638 of NC_056735.1, read as the reverse complement.
TATATGCCCTTGTTAGTACCCTTATTTTTATTTTATTTATGTTGCTTTTGTTTTTGTTCACCAAGTTTGTCTGACTGGGTTTAGTAAAAAAAACTTTTTCATCAGAGCTTTGGGGAGAAATGCTCCAACATATGACAAATATTTTAAACAGACATTCAGTAATATACATGAAGAGACATTAAGTAATACGCATTAATTACACATTCATTTGCTATTTTGATTAATAGCTGCCTTTATTTCACATGACTGTACATTATAAAAGAACTAGGTAGGGCTTAAATGTTAATATTTATTTATTTTATTCTTTCCTTTCCTAACCATCTCTCTTACATACTCTGCCCAACTTCATTCCCCAAATATACTTGTATATATATATATATATATACATACAGAGAGAGGGGGAAAGATACGTATATGAGAGAGAGAGTGAGAGAGTGCCTGGCAATCAATTGAAAGTAACAATTTTGAATTATTTTTTACTTAACAAAAAAGACTGAAACATCAAATTGTTGAAAACATAAATCTGAAATATAATTAATGCTTAATACATCTGCATTTGAGTATTAATTTTTTCAACATTTATGCCCACAGGAAAAAAAAAAACATGCATGCTCCAATACACAAACTTTAAGCTTGAAAACCAGAAAACATTGTTCCTGCAGGGGTGCAAGCCCCATCCTGCATCCCCTGCTACTTAATCAACTCCAAGATCGCACAATAACACAGAAAGGGCATATTCCCCAACCCTTCTACTAGCTTTTACATATATAGTGCAACATCGCTGAATATGAACATCTGTCATCAACAATGCAGTAAGTACAGGTATACCTCATTTAAATCTCAAACATATTTATATATAAGAGCATAACTATAACTTCATTAGCTGCTTAGGGAACTGGAATATTTTGATGGATTCCTTGTACTGCTAGAAAACTTCATAGTAAGAAATAATGCAATATAAAAAAAAAAAAAAAAAATTTTTTTACCAATCAACACTTCATATTTCAATATTATATATTCAATTTTCTTCAGGATTATAACTTTCAAAAGTATGACAGCCACTCTATATATTTGGGAAAATTGGGGTCTATCCCCAACAAAAAAATATTGTCTATCCTCTCCACCTCCTCCAGAAAAATCCTCTTAATTCCTTCTTTTTTTCTTTCTTCCTTGTCTACCATCTCCCCTTTTTTTATCTGTCCTGTCTTTCCCCTTTCTGAACTTATAAAACCTAGAACAGGGTGCCACATAAGGACACCTTCACAGTAAATTCAAACCATGTAAAGGTTTTGACAAGCTGCCAGGGTTGGGCCATAACCAGCCCAGGTTCTCATGGGAAATCCTTGTCTGACTGTTACATTCCTGTGCTCACTACCAGATGCCAAAAATACACAAAAGCATCTGTGAACTTGCAAACAACTGCAGCACGTGCACAGCATTTAGGTCAATTCTGTACATATTTACATTCTTCTTAGTTCAATTTATACACATTCAGCTCTGCAAAACTGTAGTGGCAGTTCCATCACAGGTCTGAGAACCAGTCATTTGCAGTTTACTTATTTACATTCAGACATAGCAGCACTATTCACACATTCACCTTATACATTTACAAAGCAAGGTACTAGGAATATCACACTTTATTTTTCCATATCCAAACAGATGCAGTGTCAGTGGGGCAATAGATAGCACATTTGCAGTGCAGCATTTGGGAGATTATCTGCAAAATATTCCAATTAACAACTAAACCAAAAAGTAAAAAAGTCAAAGACAAACCAGTTATCAAAAAAAGACATGACAAACCTAGCCAAGCTAGAGTTTACACTGTGTAATACCTTAAATCTCCTGTAATAGAGGCCCATGGGATATGGTTATGGACATTAGCTGGATTTAAAGACCCTGTGCCTCTAGAGTATAGCCAAACAGTCCACTTAAGTTGTGCTGATGAGGTCAAAAGAACATTGAAATGGGCATGTTCACAGCTAGTGGTGTTTGGCTTTGTTGATCCATAAAACCTTGCTGTAGTGCACAAACGACAACCACTGGACAGGATTAAAAACTTTTATTTAAGAGTTAAGCACTTTTGTTCCATTAGACAGAACTTCTAAGAACTAAAATTTCACAGTAAAAATTACATTTAAATGTTCGTCTTGTTGCATCACATGGTAAAATTCAACCAATCTTAAAATTACCTCAATGAATCAATTAAAATAATAAATACACATTAATTAAAACCAAGATTTTTCAATTTTAAAACAGGATTAATAGACCATGTATCATTTAACCATGGGAACCTAGTGGCTTCCAATTTTAATTTCCATCTTAATTCATTTTTTTCCAGATTTTCTTCTGCCTTTATACCCCATGGTCGACAACTAAAAGAGTAAAAGAGTAGTCGCTCTCCATTTCAATATGTCTATAAAAGGCATTGCTAGCTTTCTTTTTATGAATAGCCAGCAAATGTTCATAAATGTATTCTTTAAGTTTCCTTGAAGTTTTACCAATATAGAACGCTGAGCAGTCTTCACACTGTGCAAGATAAACTATCCCTTTTTTACGTACAACAATTCTTATTTCAAAACTAGTCTGAACATAAATGTATGAGCATTGAAAACAATGCCCAAATTATTACAAAATATTTTAACTACAATAATTTTACAATCTTCAAAAATAAAATGAAAACAGCTGCAGTTTAATGATAAATTAGACATAATATAAAAAATAAAAACATTGGTTAAGAATCAATACAAGTTACGTAAAAAATAATTTAATATTTACAGAAATTTTAGACAGTTTGTAGAGAAATTAGAGGTAAGCTAGTCTAATACAGACAGAAATTGCAATATGAAGTGAGGGAAAAACAGGCTTATTGTATATTTAGAGAGAATGTCAGAGAATTTGCAGAGCTGTTTAAGATTATTTAGCTTTAGGAGGGAGATTATTAGTTCTGCATTATTGAAGTTAGGTATGGTGTTCCTATACAGAGTGATTTCATAGGAGTTAGTATAAATGAGGGCAATTCCAACTCATTTTTTTTTGGGGGGGGGCAGTCATTTCTAAGGATATTGTATCTGGGAGGGAATATCTCAGTATCTGAAAATTGAAGGATTGAGCCAGATTTTAGTAATAGGTAATATATTTGGGGAGTAGTGGGAAGATCAGCTAATGTGTTAGACAAACTATGGATGTTCAATGATACTACATTTAAGTTTTTGGAGGTATGCGAAGAATGTTATAAGGAAAGAGTGGATGAGGGTAGGTTTTGATGTGTGGCTGGGTGGTAGGACCTGGTTTTGGTGGATGTCACCACAGAGCACTAATCTTTGGTAGTGTATTAGCTGGTAAAGTGTCTTTAATATGGTAAGTTAAAATAACAAATGTTAACAAATGTAAAATAAATAACTAAATAAGTTTTGTTTTTGTTTAGTGTCGGAATGGTTATTTAATACTTTGTAACTGGAAAAGATACTAGTAGCTCATGTATATAAGAAGGGTGAAACTGAGATGGGTGAGCACAGGTGGATGTTGTGTATTGGAAGGCTGAGTGTGGTTAAGATGATTTCTTAAGGAATTGTGTTGTGATGGGATGTCAGAAAGATGGGGGCTGAGTATGAGCATGGTCGTACAGGGCTTTGGTATACTGGAAGGTGTATGTGACATGCTGTTAGAGTACAATATTATTTTATATATGTGGGATGGGATGGTTAGTTTGTGTGGAGAAATTGTGATTTATAATAGGTAGAGAATTTGAGATTGTTTTTGTTTCAGTGGAAGAGCTTGGAATACTTGGAAGGGGAGCGAGTGGAATGTGTGGGGTGGAGTGTGTTTGTCAGTGGCATTGGAGAATGGGTGTGTGCTCTGCAGAGAATTAGAGGAGTGATTAGTTTAATGTGTTATTTGGCTGTTGGGAGTGGAGGGAAGAGTTAGGTTAGTATACGTGTAGAGTAGGTGAGCTGTGTGGGAATTAGGGGAAGGGAAGCTGAGGGCTATTGAGGGAAGCAAGATTGAACAAAGCAAGACACATCTCCATATGGGAGAAATTTGTCAGGGACAATCTATGTTACAGGTAAATCTATCCAAAATGGCAGAAGCATTTGCTGTTTGTAGACCTTAGTAGCACAGTGTAAGTCTGATATTATTTCTTAGTGGTAGTGCTGTATATTTCCAGACATTTGTTGAGATTTAGATGTGGGAGTTCAGATTGAGGGAGGTTCGAATTGAGGGTCCTCTGGTTCAGTCCATTGGCAGATTTAGGCCTTTGTGCCCCCCTCCCTTTTAGATAACCTGATATAGACCCAGATGTAAAAAAATGTTAAACTGTTTCAGCTGAAATTGGAAAATATAGTGCAAATACGGTACACAGTTGAGAGTATACCTCATTTGCCATATTTTCCCATTTCAACCCACTGAGGCTTTAGTTTATTTTATGTATTTATTTTTTGCATTTCTACGTCACAAGTCATGATGGAAGATGTATCTGGAGGAGCTAGTCATCTTACAATCCTGCAATTGTGTCTTCTGTCCTGACTGAGGAAGTACTCCAGATGGAGACCAAGAGGAACTTGGCTAAATAATGTGCAGATGAGAAAGAAAGAAGAGTAGCAGGTCCTTAAATGACAGCTACTGAATAAACATACAGTTTTTTTGCATTTTTAGAATTTAACTCAACAATCACTCATGGTATGTAAAATATATTACTGTACCTTGAAGTTCCACTTTTCATAAGTTTTTCACTTGCCATATTTTCAAATGCAGTGGTGCTAGTGGTGTCCATCTCGTGGTAATTTACAAGTTTGGCTGCCTTCCTCATTACATGTGCAGCCCAACTCATCAATCAACTTTGTAGCCCAAGTGAAGGAACATGCATGAAGGTTTAGGGAATTTTCATAGAGTACAGCATACACATGATGAGGAAACATTTTTTTTTAATCTTGCATAGAAAACATTGAGCCTGGAATTTCTCTGGATAGTAGCAGGTAAGTATTTTTTTATTTTAATTCTGGCAGGGTCAAACCAGATATTCTGGGTAGCAACTGGTCCAGAGCTGTTTGTAGATGAAAGGACTGTTCCTTTTGGGCAGTTTAATATTATAATGTTGGCTTTGTAGGACTAATGTATAGTTGGGGGAAACAAGCTGGAATATAAGCTGTAACTATTGTTTCTTTGCAACAAAACTACATTAATGTAACCATTGTTTTATTTATTTATTTAATGTTTAAACCTGGCATTGTCAGTGCAGATATTGTAGGTAGAAATCTGTATGGGGTCTGCCTGTAGATGAAATTTTTAGCCCTGCTACTTGTTGCTGCAATTATTACTTTGTAGGACAAATGCCCATTTTTGTAAAGCAAGCTGGAATATCTGTTGTTGCTACTGTTTATATGGGAACTTGGGGTTGGGTATAATGATTTTTATCTCACAGACACAAGGTATAAAGTTTGATTCTCACCTTTGGAAAAAAATTGCTAAGCTTAAAGAACCCACAAAGACAATTAGCTTAGTATTTACCTAAGAGACAAAATACATTAATGCTACCATTTTTTATCCTCTCAGGATGAAACCACATATTTACGGTAGGCAATGGATAGGGGGCTGTCTGTGGATGAAATTAATTGCTGTACTGTTTGCTGCTCTAATTCTGACTTTGCACGACTAAAGTGTATTTGGGTGAAGCAAGCTGGAATACAACCTATTATTTTTATTTATTTATTTATTTATTTATTTATTTAGGTTTGATGACTGGGGAAGTCCACTGGGCCAAGAAGAGCCCTTTTTCAGTGAAGGCCCAGGGAGAAAATCTCCACAATAATTGCAAGCTACATTTCTCATGTTACAAAAGGACATATCTCATACAGCTAATTAAACATTTACAGATAAGCTCCATGATATTATTACTGCTCCTGCAAAACCAAAAATACATGACCACAATTATTTGTGTCCTGGAAAGGTCGACAAATAACTAAAAATAAAGTTATTTTTTATCCTGGCAGGGCCAAACCAGATACTGTGGGTAGGCAATGGATATGGGGAATGTCTGTGGATGAAATGATTGGCCTTGCTGACTGCAATTGTAATTCTAGCTTTTGCAAGAATGCTATGTATTGTGTGAAACAAGCAGGAATACATACTATGATTACTGTTCTGTGAAAGAAAAATACATGAATCCATTTTTTTAATCCGGCAGGGTTAAACCAGATACTTTAGGTAGGTTATGGGAGCTGTTTGTGAATGGAATTATTGGCCTTGCTGTTTTGATTTTGTAATCCTGGCTTTGCAGAACTAAGGTGTATTTGTGAGAAATAAGATGGAATACAAGCTCTGATCACTGTGTGCATGGAGAAAACACATTAATACAACCATTATTTTCTTTTTTATTTAACCTGACATGGTCAAAGCAGATATTTGCTGTTGTAATTCCAGCAAGGAGGAATACAAGCTGTGATTACTATTTGTATGAAACAAAACATACATTAATGCAATAATGATTTTTTATCCTGGAAGGGTAAATCCAAATACTTCAGGTGGGCAGTGGGTATGCGGACTGTCTATTGATGAAATGACTGGCCCTTGAACTGTTAGAAGACATTTATGTTCTGCTGAAGAAAGTGTTTTGTGTTGTTGATAATGCATGAACTTAAAGTAGATTTGGGGTTACATTCCTCTGTGATATCCTACAATGGTTACATTTGTTTTCATATATTGCATGTAATGGAACTGAATATTTGTTCCGGGGATTTTTTTGTCATAACATGTATTTCCTTAAGGTGTTGATCTTTTTAAAGTTATTCATCATTTTTACAGAAATCATACCAAAAATTGTTTGCCTTTACTATAATACTTGCTGTGGTGATAGCACCTTTACTGAGACTTTTTACTAGGCTATCATAATGCATATGCAAATTATGCCTCTGGGTAAGGGGACTGTGACTTTCAGTGGGTAACTAAATCTTACCCTGGTACACCTTGAAACATCAGGTACTGTCTGTAAATTTGTTGAATGCCAGATAGGAGTTACCTACCTCCACTACTACAGCTACTGCACAATGTACTGCACAACAGAATAAATATTGCTGTCTTTTCACATGTTCTGTCAGATGATCTGAAGGTGATATTTCA